>NC_054748.1:2675000-2712079 GCF_018143015.1 Lytechinus variegatus | reverse complement strand
GTTTTCGCAAAAAAGCAGGAGGCATTTGATTAACGATAAAAAGTTTTAGTTAGATTCACATGAAAGAAGATGACCGAATCTTTCTGTTCATGTAAAAAAAAAATACTCCGAAGTACTATTATTTTTTTCTCTGGGACGTACAGTACATTATTGATTAGACGTATGAGGGGCAGACCAAGAAATTTAAAAAAATGAGCGATTACGTTGAAAAAAAGAACATGAACAAGCCCCCCCCCCAAAAAAAAGGCGATGGTCCTTATTCCGGATGAATGATGATTAATGTCACTCCTCCCCCCCAAAAAAAAATGCAAGCAAGCACTCTTTCTCATAGCTGTCCCCTCCAATGGAATATACGTTAAAAGATCTGACATCAAAATATTTGAAACGACAGGACGGGAGGTAAAATTTTGTGAAGAGAAAATTGGAATAGTAGGGGTAGGCTATTGTAAACTTCAGACGGCAGGCAAGGATGGTAGAATAATAAGCAGGCAAACTAATTTGGTTAGGGTCACCCTCATTGTAAAAGATGAGACAATAAGTATGGTCTGCCTCTTTACTGTAAGTAAACAAAAAATACTAAAAAAAGGAAGAAAAAGACGCGTACGATCGACATTTTCCTCTGCATATTTTCATGACTCTCAAAATTGGGGAACGAGCCGGATGTGCCCCTGTCTGGATCCGCCACTAAGAAGTAACATATTACAATTATATTCATATTTTAGACGGATTTTTTTTTCCTTTTTTTTGAAAATCAGAAACTGGTGTGTAAGACTCTGTCACTTCAGAAATAGCCCCCAAAGGTGGGGTTGTAAGATGGGTAATATTTTCCTCAAGACATAATCTTAAGCCGAAGGCAATATGACTCTTTTAAGAGTATTATAATTGACGTTCCCCGAAATAAGACTATATTCTTATTATCATCCAAATCAGATATGTAGAGCAAAAATCATGAAAATCGAGACATTTCCCTTAAGAATAGAGTTCTATTGTATCAGGCTTATCACAGGTTATAGGCTCTGCACTCATTATGACGTACTTAGACCAGTAAAACTGCAACATTCCAGTCAAATTGGGAATAGGCCTATGTGCAATTTTTGCTCGAAATGGTGGTATAAGAGGCCTTCTTAAAGAATCCGAAAAGTGCCACCTGTGCATCCTTGGGGATTTTTTTTTCATTGACGTCATAAATCACGCGCATTTTTTTGTGCATTTTTCTCAATGATGAATTTTCTATTTTACATAATAAAGATATCACGTGTGATATCAATTTAAAGCTTATGAAAATTTAAATGTAAATATATAAATCGCATGCCAGTTTAGCCATCTACAGGTCATTCAAATGGCATTAAAACTTTCGATCATATCTACCTATTCTTTATAGCAATGGTGAAGCGGCAAAGACCCCCTTTTGCCAGTCAGGGAAACTCCCGGTTTTCCGAGATCGTTTGTAAAGTCACTTTTTCGAGATAGTTGCGTTCACCGAAGCGTGAATCACCGCTGAAAACCTTCGCCCTGTGTAGTCTTTCTCGGCTGTTTTCAGACCCTTATGTATGTGTGCGAAACACTCGGTAAGAGCAGTGAAAATGTGTACGCATGTATACAACCGTGCATTGCATAAAACATTTGCCTCTCTCTCCCTCTCTCTCTCTCTCTCATCTATTGTCAAGCATTCAATTTGATTTTCGTTCATCACTTACCCTTAATCCGGACGTTAAATGTGCCGTAATTAGACCATATTTTTGGATCCACCGTCATGTATATCCGTAATATCCAACTTTCATGTTAATTCCTGAGCATTCATCTTCAGCTTATGATCTGCTGCACAATCCATGATCAATGAATTATAATATTATTTCCACTAGTGCCGGCGGAAGTCATGGAAATTATTAAGTCGATATGCAATTTCAAAACATGCCAAATACAGGTCTGTACGTCGTAAAACAATCATTGGCTGGTTGATCATGACGAAGCCAACGAATTGGAAAATAAGTATACTGTATTCACCTTCAAAACAAACATACTGCAAAGTATTGGGGCTAGCGGTCACCAAATAAAGTGCATTATAAAAGTCTGCCTGTCAGCTCGATCCATGTCCAAACTTCCCCCAAACGTCCAGCCCAGATGAGTTAAAAGCAATATCATGATGTCATGTCATGTCATTATGATCATGACCATTCTCCATTCGACATGATCCATGCTAGCAGTGAATAGGTGTGAGATCAATGGTTTAGATTATGAACATTATCGCAAGAACTGCATGTCCATTTTCCATTTAGCCCATGATAGCACTAACCGCCGGAGAGCTGGTTAGAGGTTATACCATGGGAACGAATATATTTTCCAAGTCTTTCTTATCAGATATTATGTAATGCCGTACCCAAAATAACTTTCAGCATGATCATGGAAGGTCCATGGTAGTACCATAGCTCTATGCACACTTTGTACACGCAGTACACACACACGTTCGGCTACAACATGCAGCGGAGTATCGCGGCACAAAGGCTGAACGCAGAGACTAACGTCCTCTTATGAGAACTTTTCCTTGCATTTTTTCATCATAAATGTGTCTTCTTTCTTCAATAGCATCTAAGCACCACGGTGGCGAATTCTCTTTTTTCGAATATAGATGAGAAATTTAGTTTTCTTTAACATATTTGAAAATAAAAATCCGCCACCGTGGTGCTTTTTTTATATGAATTTTTTAGTGAGGGTATGTCAAAAAACCCCATTCACTTTGTACAGGAGAGCTATTCGGTGAGATCCTAAAAGATTACGTCATGCGACCACAAATCCCTGTTATTCGAGATTCTGTCGCTCTCGCAAAAGCGGGAGTTTCCTTGACTGTTTTCTGGAGCAGAATGGTGAAAAAGATATCAGAATAAGGAAAATAATGAAAAAAGAAGAAAAGGATTAGGTAAAAAAACAGGGAAAGAAAAGTGTATGAAACAGGATGAAGGGGAATAATTTGGACATAAAAATCCCCTCCCTCCTTATTGGCAAATGGATCCCCCTTTAAAAGTGTAGAAAAAAAATGTGTTTCAAAAGGAAATTGCCTGAGAAAATGTGACTTATTATGTTTTGAGTCAGTACTTGCATAATAATATAAATACTTCATAAAATGAGTATATTTTCACGTAGATATAGTCCATGGCGGCAAGAATTATAATTCCCAAAAATGTTGTTTAACTGGCCCATAAACACGACCTTGATAGCTCGTTTTACCCGAAGATGGTGTTCGCCTCCCACACTCTCTCCCGCTCGGACGATCGGATCCCTCGCTGAGTATCTCGTCCTGGCAAGATAATTGTGTAAGCTTAATATTTTGTTCCCCACCCCCACCGAAAAAAAAGTTTTCTTGCGCGCATGCTTTCGATCCTAGAATAAATAGCTCAAATGTTCAATTAGTTGTAATTTTAATACTAATATGGTTTCCCCGACGTTTCAATCCTGCAAGATAATGGAACATCTCATTAACAGTCATATCATCAAGCATCTTGAATATAACTTTCTGAATGTAAATCAATATGGATTTCAAAAAGGCAAAAGTTGTAAGAGTCAACTCGTTCTAACCATCACAGACTTGTCTGACAAAAATTGATATACTTCAGCAATTCTTTTTTCTGAGAGGGTAGTAGTTGATTTGGAGAGCGCAGAGGGTTCAGCGAAGGTATTATCAGACGTGCTTCAAAGAGAGACGCGTGCGGACAAAGTAGCAATCAGTAGCAATCAAAGCAACTTATATGTTTATCACGCAGATGAGTAGGCTATGCATTTTAGTCGATTTGACAGTCTCATAGGCTCAATGCACCAACCTACAAATGTTCTTTCCGATGAAGTTTTTTTCTTGATTCGTGATTATATGGGGTCCTAGAACAAATTCAGCTTGGTTGCCCAAAGTTGCCGTTTGGGCAATTTTGCTAATTTGCATAAATCCAAAATGGCCGCCAGATGCCATCTTGAAAACCTAACTTTTGAACCCCGCTCCACAAAATGATGAGTAATAACTCGTTTTAGGGGTTTAGAGATGTGTAGAATCGATTTCTGTGATCATTTTTGCAATATAAGGTCATCTTCAGGTCAAATCCAAGATGGCCGCCAGATGCCATCTTGAAATCTTGAAAAATTGACTTTTGATCCCCTTGCCCCAGCCCCAGAATGACGAATAATACCTGTGTTTAAGGGTGTGCAGAATCTCTTTCTGCTTTCTATTTTGCAATATAATGTTATCTTCAGGTCAAATCCAAGATGGCCGCCATATGACGCCATCTTGAAATATCAACTTTTGAACCCTTTGCCCCAGAATCATGAATAATAACTCTATTCGTGAGTCATTTGGTATGTTGATTCAGTTCATGCTGTAATTTTGCATAAAGGATAATCTTAAGATCAAATCCAAGATGGCCGCCAACCGCCATCTTGAAAAATTACTTTCCGAGGCTTATACGTGTTAGAACTATAATGTAAAGGGATTTCAGTGAGAATACTCATTTCTTTTATTAATTCTTAAGTTTTTGTCCCAGAATCATGAATAATCCCTCTTTTCGTGAGTTATTTGGTGTGTTGATTCCATTTCTGTTAATAATTTTGCAATATAGGATCATCTTCATGTCAAATAATCCAACATAACCACTAAACGCCATATTAAGAAATAAAACTACATTACTTCCGAGACTATTGAACCTTGAAGAAGTGCTCTCCCTAATAAGGTTGTTGTTATGTATTGGAGCTCATGTAAGGGGATTTCAGTGAGAATGATTCGTTTCTTTTAATCACTCCATTTTTAGTTCGAGGTCAAGTCATGTCTAAGATGGTCAGATGGTTGATAGATTTCGTCATTAAGCGCTTACTTTAGAATGAAACCATTCAAGGTTTGGGCTATGATTTCGGGAGTTTTTATCCTTTTTTATTCATGTGCAACCACACTTTTCCAGTGAAATTACTTTAAAGTATTATTTGAATTAAAAAGTGATTTCTCCGTTTAATTATTATCTTCCTTTATAATTAATATTGGACCTTTACTCCTGACAAGAGCCATTGACTTGGTCAGCAGGAGTGCACTCTTAAGATAGGCTCCCCCAAGACTGTTCCACGGTCAGGATTGTTCTCATTCGTGAAATGTTTTACGGAAACGATGTCGCCCCTTCCTCTCAAGAAGTGGGAGTACAAGACCTAGTCATACATAACAGCTGCCTGTCCTGTGCATTTAAGGGGTTTGGATCATCCATCAGCCTTTGAGACAGTCAGAAATCCTGATAGACTCAAGACACCGACTGTCCTCCAGATATGTATATCAACAGCCCACACTCGTCTGGTTGTGGTGGACTCCTCACCTACCTTGGACCGACTTATGTCTCTTGCCCCCTTTCACAGGACAAATCTGTCACAGTCATGGCCAAGCTCCTGCACGGAAGTAAGTCCTGGAAAACTTACGCCGGCCAAGAAAAGTGACTAAACACCTTCCATGTCAGCTGCCTCGGACGTATCATGCACGTTAAGTGGCAGGACAAAGTGCAAAATACAGAGGCCCTTCAGCTTACGTGCTGGCAACAAAGGCTTATTCTCGCTCCTTAGTCAAAGGCACCTCAGGTGGTTGGGGCATGTTTGCCGCATGAAACCTTGGCGAATCCAAGAAGGGATTCACCAAGTTTAGGTGAGCTGTGTGATTGGTCTCACCCCATCGATAGATCACACCTCCGTTATAAAGACACCTGTAAACGTGACATAAAACTTGCCGGCATAGACACTAACACTTATGAAGGTGTAGATGATAGTTGCCATTCTATGGAGAGCTACTAAGTACAGGGGTCAAGACGTCAGAAAATAATCGGAATGCTAAATTGGCAGACCAAAGGCCTAGGAGGAAGGCTAGGGCAGCATCTCTATATAAACGTGTCTCAGCACCATCCTCCTTCATCTGTAAAAAAATTGCTCTAGAGACTGCCACTCTAGAGTGGAGCTATACAGTGCGTCCCAGAATAAACGAAACCGAGATTTAGCGATCATTTATCATAACTTAATCATAAATAGAATAGACAAATGACCTACCAATTTGAAGCTTAGAATCTCCTCTTTCATCTGATATTACTTAGGTTATTTGTTATTCACGCATGAGTGAGCAAAAACAATTTGAAGAAAGGATACCAAAAACTCATTTGGCGGGGGGTATCTGGGTTTCAAAAAGAAAACCACATTTCTGAAAAGTTCAATATCTGCTCTTTAATTTGGTACCAAAATTACAGAAAATGGTCAAGAAATGAAAAAGTTCTGGTCATTTGAAATGAGGCTTGTATTTCCATAATTTCATGAGATAAACGTGCTTTCACCGGTTTCCCACAGAAGCTTTCGCATGGTCATGATGGTGAACAAAAGATTTAATGCATTGCTGATCGTCAACAAAACAGAGTGTCGCGAGAGTTTGAAAGCCAGCCTGGAGAACCTCTTCATTTTATGAAATTATTGAAATTCAAGCCTTATTTCAAATGACCAGAACTCTGTTATTTCATGATCATTTTCTGTAATTTAGGTATCAAATTAAAGAGGAGATATTGAACTTTTCAAAAATGTGGTTTTCTTTTTGAAACCCAGATACCCCCTGCCAAATGAGTTTTTGATATCCTTTCTTCAAATTGCATTTGCTCACTCATGCGTGAATGAGAAATAATCTAAGTAATATCAGATGAAAGAGGAGATTCTAAGCTTTAAATTGGTAGGTCATTTGTCTATTTTATTTATGATTTAGTAATGATAAATGATCGCTAAATCTCGGTTTCGTTTTTTCTGGGACGCACTGTATAGTCACTCTCGAAAATGTAAGGCCTAGCGCTACACCATCGTCTTTTAAGGCGAACTGATGCCTACCAATCATTGGACACATTGATTTAGATAAAAAATATTGATAAAACACTTTCAAATTCAAATAAGACCTTAAAAGCCTCTTCAGTACAAAGGTATGGATGGACCTTAAAAAAATAAAAATACACTCGAAATAGATCATAGCCCAAACCTAAAGAGGATCCATTCTAAGTTGAGCAATTAATGTTGAAATCTGACATCTAAGAAGTAACTTCACCTTGACCTTGAGAATTAATAAAAGAAATGAGTATTCTTACTGAAATCCCTTTACATTAGCTCTAACACGTATAAGTCTCGGACAGTAATTTTTCAAGATGGCGGTTGGCGGCCATCTTGGATTTGATCTGAAGATTATCCTTTGTGCAAAATAACTGCATGAATTGAATCAACATACCAAATGACTCATGAATAGAGTTATTATTCATGATTCTGGGGCAAAGGGTTCAACAATTGATATTTCAAGATGGCGTCATATGGCGGCCATCTTGGATTTGACCTGAAGATGACCTTATATAGCAAAAATGATCACAGAAATTGGTTCTACACATCTCTAAACCCCTAAAACGAGTCATTACTCATCATTTTGTGGACAGGGGTTCAAAAGTTAGGTTTTCAAGATGGCATCTGGCGGCCATTTTGGATTTATGCAAATTAGCAAAATTGCCCAAACGGCAACTTTGGGCAACCAAGCTGAATTTGTTCTAGGACCCCATAGGAACACGAATCAAGAAAAAAACTTCATCGGAAAGAACATTTCTATGTTCGGAAAATGTCTAATCGACTATTTTCCGATGGATGGAAAATGGCGTGTTCGGGGGGGGGGGGGGGGGCGCTCTCAGTATATAATGCGTGGTGGGTATGTGCCGCGGAGGGGACACCCATTTTTTTGCACTCAAAGTTTCGTTCCAAGGCATATAGCATTTTATCTTATTGAGAAAAACACCAAAGAAAGCCGCTCCAAAGCATAGTATTTTCTTCTCATTGAGAAAAAAGGAAGATATCCGCTCAAAAGTTAGACCGTTCCGGCTGCTTTGATCCGCGACAATGAGCTGCAATTTTGGTGAAAAGCGAACGGGGACCATCGCCTCTGCGCGAGCGCACCCGGCCGTGTCTGTGCCGCCGCGCCAGCTGCATGCACTTATCGGTTCCAAGTATAGTTCCATTGTGGTAATATATCTTTCCAATTTCGAAAAAAGAAGTTCAGTAGGTACCTTCCCTAGAAACACGAATACAGCAGTGCTCGTTGGTATACGAAAACATGCAACGCAGAGACTAACTAATGTTAGCCTACACAGCCTAGCCTCGGTATAGATACACAGAACTACTTATCACAATTCATTACATGATATACCTCCTCTGCAACCTTGCACATAACCATTAAGTTCAGTTTTTTGAACTCTTGAGTCTTGATGATTGAAACATGCATACTAGTGAAAATGATTTGCTACTAATTGTTAGGACTGCTGTTTCATCCACTAGGGAATTCTCCTTGTAATATGCTATAGTCTTGCTTATATGGTTCACAGGCCTAATTCGTCTCCCATAGACTCGTGCGTTAAAGTGGCACTTACAAATAATTCATAAAAAATGAGGAGATTCGACGGTTGAATGTTTGCTACCAGTGGATAGGATAAATGTCTGACATTCCATATCTTACCAGAAAAGGGTACCTCGACCGGCTCATTTTGAAAATGAATCAGCAATTATGAAGACTACACCTGACAGGATCAAATATTCACTACTGGCGCAAATATTCACTACTGAATGACACGAGCCGTATAACAGTCAAGGAAACTCCCGCTTTTGCGAGAGCGACAGAATCTCGAATAACAGGGATTTGTGGTCGCATGACGTAATCTTTTAGGATCTCACTGAATAGCTCACCTGTACAAAGTGAATGGGGTTTTTTGACATACCCTCACTAAAAAATTCATATAAAAAAAGCACCACGGTGGCGGATTTTATTTTCAAATATGTTAAAGAAAACTAAATTTCTCATCTATATTCGAAAAAAGAGAATTCACCACCGTGGTGCTTTGATGCAGAAGACACATTTATGATGAAAAAATGCAAGCAAAAGTTCTCGTAAGAGGACGTTAGTCTCTGCGTTCAGCCTTTGTGCCGCGATACTCCGCTGCATGTTGTAGCCGAACGTGTGGTGTGTGTGTGTGTGTACTGCGTGTACTAATTGTGCATAGAGCTATGGTACTACCATGGACCTTCCATGATCATGCTGAAAGTTATTTTGGGTACGGCATTACATAATATCTGATAAGAAAGACTTGGAAAATATATTCGTTCCCATGGTCATGATGGTATAACCTCTAACCAGCTCTCCGTCGGTTAGTGCTATCATGGGCTAAATGGAAAATGGACATGCAGTTCTCGATAATGTTCATAATCTAAACCATTGATCTCACACCTGTTCACTGCTAGCATGGATCATGTCGAATGGAGAATGGTCATGATCGACATGACATCATGATATTGCTTTTAACTCATCTGGGCTGGACGTTTGGGGGAAGTTTGGACATGGATCGAGCTGACAGGCAGACTTTTATAATGCACTTTGCAGTATGTTTGTTTTGAAGGTGAATACAGTATATTTTTTTCCAATTCGTTGGCTTCGTCAACCAGCCAATGATTGTTTTACGACGTACAGACCTGTATTTGGCATGTTTTGAAATTGCATATCGACTTAATAATTTCCATGACTTCCGCCGGCACTAGTGGAAATAATATTATAATGTATTGATCATGGATTGTGCAGCAGATCATAAGCTGAAGATGAATGCTCAGGAATTAACATGAAAGTTGGATATTACGGATATACATGACGGTGGATCCAAAAATATGGTCTAATTACGGCACATTTAACGTCCGGATTAAGGGTAAGTGATGAACGAAACCCGGGGGGCCACTTCCATTCACGAGTGGATACCATGCGCGACCATGGGGTCTCGAAAAGCACCCTAAACACGTAATTTCCATATTCTTAAAATGAACCCCTTAACAATTATTGGCGTGTGAAACCCTACCCTTAACAAGTATTGGAAGCAAAACGATACTCTTGGCAAATATTCCCTGAAAGGAACCCCTAAACAAGTACAGGAATGTTTTATGATTGTTACGGGTCCTTCGGTCGTCGACTTAACCTTATTTGGGTTAGTACGAACCCACTATACACCTCGCGCAAATCGGACCCTAAACACGTAG
Source organism: Lytechinus variegatus (assembly GCF_018143015.1). Taxonomy (NCBI): domain Eukaryota; kingdom Metazoa; phylum Echinodermata; class Echinoidea; order Temnopleuroida; family Toxopneustidae; genus Lytechinus; species Lytechinus variegatus. Next base: position 2,702,011 of record NC_054748.1, on the reverse strand, counting down.
TGTTGGGGCAAAAAGGACATCCTTTATAAAACATTTTGATTCTGTTTTATCATCCCCGCAAATTCGACCCTAAACACGTAATTTTCCTAGCGAAATAGATACCCCTTTTTCATTATTTTTGTGTTTTTGACACCCTTATCACGTTACGTACGTAACGTGCCCTATCGTGAAAAAGACATCCTTTTTACGTGTTTTTTTGGTCGCGCATGGTATATACTCGTCAATGTAAGTGGCCCCCCCGGGGAACGAAAATCAAATTGAATGCTTGACAATAAATGAGAGAGAGAGAAAGAGAGAGAGGCACATGTTTTGTTCCAAACAATGCAGGGTTGTATACACGCGTACACATTTTCACCGCTCTTACCGAGTGTTTCGCACACATACATAAGAGTCTGAAAACAGCAGAGAAAGACTACAAAGGGCGAAGGTTTTCAGCGGTGATTCACGCTTCGGTGAACGCACCTATCTCGAAAAAGGGACTTTTCAAACGATCTCGGATAACCGGGAGTTTCCCTGACTGTATAAGCTAAATCAACAACAACAAATTCCTCACTTAAGTCAGGAAAATGGCTCTAATTCTTCCACCAGTAAAATTATAGTTCCATAGTGGTGATATATCTTTCCAATTTTGAAAAAGGAAGTTAAGTAGGTACCCTACCTAGAATCAGTGTTAGATTGTCAGTCATATTCATTCATTTTTGTCAATTAGCAATATCAAATTTAAAAATTGAGCAATGGGCTGGGTCGAAGGAATATCGTTTTGCCTGCCAGTTGTGATTAGGCACGTTCAACCGTATGCCCGTTCCATAAAAATGAAAAACTTGTATAATTCCGGCGAAGTACATACAGGCTATTTTTTTATAAATATCTCGTCCCCCCCCCCCCCCCCTTGAAATGTCATTTCAATGTAAAATTCATTCAATTACGTAGGCCACGGCTTATGAGTAAACCCATTACCCCAATGGAGAATTGCAGCTTGATCAGACTTTGGGGAGGGCGGGGGGGGGGGGGGTGGTCCGCTTCTACCCAATTTCATTTTTTTTTCAATTTGTTTCCCCTCCACGGGGATTTTATTATTATTCAAACAAAATAAGATATGTTTTCAATGACAAATCAAGTTAATAAGAACGAAATACAGTGCAACAGCAATTGCAACAAATATATAAATTGAACTGTCAGGTTCACATTATAGTAAACAATTTAAGAAACAAGCAAGGAGTAAATGAACAATAATATTCATATGTATAATTTTACATGGAAAGGGGACTGAACAGATCACCTCATGTAAACATGGCATGTAACTGAAACCATTTCTTTGTTAACTTTACCATTTTACAATTTGATTCTGCGATATATTTTTCATTCTTGAAATAATTCTGAAGTGCAAATTTGATATTATCAAAAACAGGTAATTGATGTTTTACTCTGGAAGTTTAAATCATTAGCCGCAAAAAGAATGGCTACACCCCTAGCATTAGACGTTTTATGACTAAAAAAACAATTATCTCCCCAAATACGTTTTATTGAAACTTCGTCTTCACTTACAAAATGAGTGTCCTGCAAGCAGCAGATATGAAGCTTGTTGCCTTAATATATTCTAAGACATCATTTCTTCTTTTACTATTTTCTAAACCTCGACAGTTCAAAGAAATTATACAGAAACTACCCATCATACATTAAATCTAGCATTGAGCTATGAACAATAATTCCTGTTGAGGCTTTTTTTTATTTTATTCAACACTGGCAATACAAACACAAAACAACAAACATAAACACTTGACACACAAACAAGACAACACTAAAGATGATTTTCGCGCGAAACGAACAAGACATGCCGCATACCATCGCGCCTAGGTCCTTATCCAGGCCTTCAATATTATGCCAAACTTGATGATGAGTAAATCTGCAAAGCTAGCCATTCACAGTTTTCCACTCTGAGTGGATTGAGCCCCTTTCTCTGGTTTGTAGATATAACTTGACTCCAATCAGCCTGATTCTAGTCGACTTATTTTCCTCTTTACGGATTCTGTAGGCCTCTTTCTCGAGTAGGTATTGTTGCTTTTTTAATTGAGGAGGTAAATCTACGATGAATCTCCATGGGAAGTGTTGTAACTGCGTAGGCGTCTTGTGTCCTCTTCTTGATGTCCGTTGCTGGTAGGGGTTCAAGACTTTGTTTCGATCCATCATCGAGACAAATCTGATGATGACTGGTTCTGGCGATTGTTGGGTGCCGCCTTGAGCACAGCGGGGTAGGCGGTGAGCATTACTGAGGAGTATATCTTACTGGATACCCATTTATTTGAAGACTTTTCCCACCACATGGACAATGTTCTCATCAGTTTCTTGTTTTGCCCCATAAAGCAACAGATTCATTTTCTATCGTATATTTCAAGTGCACTAAGCTTCACATTCAAGTCAGACTCTACTCTTTGTGTTTCCTTTCGCATGCTTGGCAATGATTCATTTTCAATTCTTGTTAGCCTGTCAGAAGAGTCAGTAGCAAATTTCTCTAAACCAGCTACTGATTTCTTGATGTCTATGATCTCCTTTCTCAGAGAACAAAGATTCGAGTTCATATTATCAATTTTGGCAATAATTGTGTTTGTGACCTTTAGAAATTCAGCATGACTCACCGGTTCGTTTTTGTCCGCCATGTTTGATTCTTGCGTATGCGTGTGTGAAGTTACGGGATGAGCAAACGTCGCCTTTTCTCCGGTGTTTTTTGGTGTAATGCTGCCTGTAGATGGGGCGTCTGTGTTTTGCGGTTCGGGTGCACGTGGTCGACATGGTCGAGTAGTTGAGTCCCTATTTGAGTCACCTTTATCACCTTTTTTTCTCTTTTGACGAAGAAAATATGGGTCACGTCCTGGATTATGCTTTGCAGAGTCACTCATACTATATTAGTTTCCAAAGTTTGAGGTGTATTACATCCTGAATTTGGGTCCTAGGCGAGATTTTCTAGTCAGAAGACAACGGGTTGCGGCCGTCCTCCATGACGTTGCGCGAGAAAAATAAGCTCAAATATTCACTACTGGCGCAAATATTCACTACTGAATGACACGAGCCGTATAAGCTAAATCAACAACCACAAATCCATCACTTAAGTCAGGAAAATAGCCCTAATTCTTCCGCCAGTAAAATTATAGTTCCTTAGTGGTGATATATCTTTCCGATTTTGAAAAAGGAAGTTCAGTAGGTACCCTACCTAGAATCAGTGTTAGATTGTCAGTCATATTCATTCATTTTTGTCAATTAGCAATATCAAATTTAAAAATTGAGCAATGGGCTGGGTCGAAGGAATATCGTTTTGCCTGCCAGTTGTGATTAGGCACGTTCAACCGTATGCCCCTTCCATAAAAATGAAAAACTTGTATAATTCCGGCGAAGTACATACAGCTTATTTTTTATATAAATATCTTGTCCTCCCCCCCCCCTTGAAATGTCATTTCAATGTAAAATTCATTCAATTACATAGGCCACGGCTTATGACTAAACCCATTACCCTAATGGAGAATTACAGCTTGAAGAGACTTGGGGGGAGGGGCGGGAGGGGGTTTGGGTGGTCCGCTTCTACCCATTCTCAAAATATAATTCCCCCACCTTAGTCTTGGATATCAGGAGAAATAATTCTAAAATGATCTCTACAGATGTGTTCGATGAAACATGTAAACAAAGAGATATATGACATGAATGTAAATAATAAAAACAAAATAACAAACATATCTTACACACTGTAAAAAATGAAGTGCTACTAAGTAATTTAGCACTTACAGTGTTTGTATAGTGACTGCACTACGAGAGATGGTTTTCTAGTTAAAATTTAAACTAGAAAATCAGCACTCGTCGTGCAGTCACTATAAGAGCTTTTACAGTGCACCATTCAGATAATTTATGTCATAATTCTATGTAGGCCTGTAATCATAAACTAACCATTTAGTCATGGTTGATATTTTCTAAAAAGCCCCCCTCCATCCCCGAAAAGGAAGATCATCTTCAGCAACAGGGGAATTTCACTTACTTTTGAATCAACCTCTTTGTCATGAAGGTCTGGAAAGCAAAAGTCATCCTGCCCTAGTCCGGTTAGAGTCAACTCACAAAATCTCGTTCGATTGCAAAGTGCATCTAACAAGTCTGTTGATAACAAGTTGATGTGCAATCTCCTTTGTCCCTGTTGAAATATACGGAATAATAAAGCTATCGTTTCAAATGTCTTTACAGTCACACTACCCAATAAAAAGGTAAGTACTCAGAATGAAAACAATATAATTCCAAAATCAATAATGCGATTCAAAAACAAAAATGTTGCAACCTGAAAACAGGATCTATTATAAAAAAAACAGGAGAGGTGCATTTATACCCGTCAAACATTTATGTGAACCAGAAGTACGTTGCCTTCCATATGTTTGGTTCAGTTCACGTCATTGAAAGATTATTTTATCTTTGTGTTAGTGTGACGGAAATAAGATTTAATCATAATGTCGACTGCAAATTGCTTTAAAATAAACTGCACAGCTCCTTTTTTCTGAAGATACCCGGCATGTGCTATACAATTGTATACTAGTAATGAATGTTTATGAGTGCAATAGACAGAATACTTCATGAGATGAAATATGAAATGATCAATTCAACGAGGTGTAGCCGAGTTGAATGGATCATTATTTCATCTTTCACCGAATGAAGAATTCTGTCCATTGCGCTCATAAACATTTATTATTTGTTTCCTATGACACCTAAATATTGAGTTTTTTCATATAAAGGTTATGAATTTCGATACAAAACATGCTCATGCAGTGCGAGTTTGGTTTGTTGATGGTTGCGTCATTATAACATTTGCAATGCTATGCTGGCGCCTGCAGCTTCAGGCACGGTTGATGACGTCATTGCAAATTGGGCTGAATGAACGATATCAAAGAGCCAATCAAATCACAAGGATCTATCGAGGTGTCACATAATCAATAATACAAACATTACACATTAACTTCTACACGAATAAAAAAAAAATCTTTCATACCATTCTGAGTCTCTCTTCCATTGACTCGGAGTCATGACATTGCCAATTTAGATGATATTAAGATCTAAATAACATTCCGAATTTAATTACTTTATTGTTCTCTGCCACACGGGTGAGGTGCATCGCATGTTTTCACATTTCCCTAATCATTTCGGGAGAATCGGCTACTTTTAATTATTGTCAATTACGTTTTACAATGTATTATTATTATTATTATTTTACTCGGCATTTCAACAGAAACAGTTTACAATCAATTTACAAGAAAATATACAATTCCAAATTGAAAAGGGATGTTTACCTCGTTATGTTTGAGCGTTATTTTCATCCTGTTCTCAGCATTTATTTCTTCTGCCAGATGATCCAGTTCGTCATCGGTAAAACAATCGATGATACTAGAATGAAACGTTGGCACTCTTTTACATTGGTAAAGCTTGAAACTAATCATAGGCCAGGTTTCCCCGTTAAGTACATGTTGGATTGAGCGAATCGTAGCCGACCCAAATGTTATTTTATCTTAATGTAAATGTGTTCTCTTTTTTTTTGTTTCATAAAGACACGTACAAGTACAGTCTAAAAAAAATTTTGCACTAATTGGTCGAAATTACATTATGTCACACGATGCTATTTCGCTTATCATCTCAGGTGTTTGATTTTTCAATTACTTCTATCAGACCCTCTTATATGTTTTCCCACTGTAATTTTTTCCCTTAACCCCATGAAACTGGTGGGCTAAGGGGAGGGGGAGGGGGGCTTAGCCCCACCAATTTCCCGGGGGTAAGCTTTAATAGTCCACTTCATTTTCACACGTTTTAGCAAAGTGGGCTAGCAAGGTAAATAGTACGGTACTATCTGGCCCTGCAAATAATCAGGGTTTGCCGGTTTATTGTAGTGGTAGCACACCAATTGTGGTGCTAAGTACTGCAATGTGAAACGAAACTGGGCTAAGTAAAAGTAGGCTAAGCAAAAACCAATCACAGAAGTCGAAATTGCACGTTAATCATTAATATTGAGGCCGTCGTCAACATCAAGCAGGTCGCTCATGACGACGGTCTCCTGCGTTCTGAAATGGAATTAAATAATATTTTTCATTTCCTTTTTTATATTCAGAAAGAGATCGTAAATGATACGTGTGTCTAAAATGTATATACATGTAATTGTAAAATCTATGTAATAATTGATTATGTTGTATTATGTTGAACATGTTGAACGCAGAAATAAATTTCAAGCAAACAAACAAACAAAATATTCATGAGCTGTGGGATTGCCGGGGTTAAGGCGTTAACCCCGGCTAAGCAGATAGCATGGGGTTAAAAAAGACAGCGTGAATCCTAAGAAAAAAAATAGTGTGTTAAGGATAGTATGGGGCTAAGAAAATGCAATGTGCAAAGCATAATATAGTACTCATAACACTCAGGGCAACTGGCGAAAGATGTGCACTCCAGGTGCAAGGTTTCGAGTTGAGCTCCCATCGTTTTGAAGAACTAATCCTTCGGGCCTGTTTCATATAAGATAAATTTTGGCAATTTTTACCACAGGTTTCTCAATATGGAATTTTCACTGGTAAAATAATATTTGCGGAGGTTTTGTTCATTTGCATAAAAACGATATGGCAAAGGTTTCATGCAACAGGCCCCTTTCCGGTTCGTGCAAGCTGAAGCGCAGTTCGCCAGGAGCTCTATTATTCAAGAAGTGACGAAATACATGCTTTTCATCGTCGCTTTTTGCAAGATAAGGCCCAGGAGATTGCTATGCATAAAATTCAGAGTACGCCTTACCTTATTGTTTTCAAATGCTGGTGTTTTCTTAGATTTCGAAGAATAGATTCAGTGCGTTTGTTGCCCATCATCAGCTTTATGAAGACTAGAGAGGTGAGTTCAGGGAAAGCATCTGAAAAAAGTCTCCCAAGTAAATCAGGTTCTCCAATCAGTGCAATCAGATTGCTATTTAAGGACCGTATACCTCTTGTGTCTTCATCTCCATGCTCAATTGACAACTCTTTCAGGCTGGCATGTGCCAACGATTGAACTATTGCCGGTGAGATAGTTTGAAGAGTTGATATACTCATTTTTTTCAGCATAGGGAATACTAATGCAATTCTTGTGCCAAAGTTGTGTAATTTTCCAATCAGCCTATGATCTGTACGTAGCTGTTGAACATTGCTGGTCGTTGTCCCGTCCTTTAGAAGGCAAGTCAAAAGAAAAAAAGAAAGAAAAGGTTTGCAAATAAAATTAATCAAATTTGTAAATTGTTAAAACTATCAACTGTACCATTTCCATTATGAATGTTAGTGATGAATCATAAGAATGCGACTATACGCATCAACAAGATATTACAAGATCGATTAAAATAGTATGTAATCTAAATTACTTTCCTAATTCATAAGTTGGGAAATTGTGTAAGTTTATTTCGCTGCTTCTTTGAAAGTAAAACATTTCCATGGTTACGTCTGCGAAAACCGGTTGTGCGAATGAAACACTTACCTTTGAAATATGGTCTAAGATGAATTTATAGAAATTATCGTGGAGATCTGTTTCCAAAAGTTTCAATGTTGTCAATGAGCTGGACGATAAAACTGCGTTGGCTATAACAAGAGATGTCGACGAGCCAAGCTTTGATTTTCTTACGTCCAGTGTTTTCTGGCAGTTAACGAAAACATAAATTATAATATCTGAATGAGTTGTGTGACGGTTGGATGGTAAGTACCACTCTTAAACAAATATAATTATTAGAAACAATAACGTTTACGATAGGAATGATCATTATTATAATAACTGTTACAGAAACGATAATGGCTATATTAAAAAACATACGAAACATTTTTTTTTATCATTATCATTTTGATTCTGTTTTGTTATTATTACTGTCCTTACTATTATCATCCCAATTGATATTTTCATAATCACCAATCATTTTCATTGGCATGATCTTTCATGATATCATATTGTTTATTTCTTATTATTAAATGTGTATAATTATTGTTATTATTATTAGTAGTAGTAGTAGTACCATTATTTTCAAATGTAAGAAAAGGTACTTGGTTTTATACTGGATGCAGTAATCAACTCTGATACCAGTATAATATGCACACTAGACTATCAAAATATGGAGTACACAATATTGTTGGGGTTTTTTTGGGTACATTTGACCAATATTATGAAGTAAATGAGAATGTGATTATATTTGACAAACCACTCCATGATGTTCGTTGATGAACAGGTATCCAGACACCGTATGCGCAGACAGCGCCTTGTTGATCGTCAATGCTCTGTCTTCAGCATCTAGCCATTGTCCTACCCTCTTTGCAGCATCTTCGTGATATGATTCGAAAGTGACGTCAACAAGGAAAGCAATATCTGTTTTCTTCTTCGATTTTTTATTTCCAGAATATAAATGATGTAATCTATCTACAATGTCTAATCCTGCTTCTTTTAGCTGAGCAGCGGTGAAATAAAGGAGAAAACGGAACTCCTGGTGATTTTTTTTCATTAATGTTTCCGTCAACCCGTTGTATTTTTGGAGATCAGATTCATAAACAGAAGCAAGATAGAGAGCTGCCACGTATTCCTGGAACAGTTTATGAGCAAAGAAAACCTTTGCTGTTACAGCCTGGGAATCACGAATGGATCTTTTATGTCTAGGTACATGTTCTTGCTCTTTGCTAAGTATCCCTATTCTGCAACTTGTTGTCATGGCGTCCTTACAAGAGCTGAAGTCATCAACTTTGAAAACCAACTTCTTTTCTAGGAGCCCCTGAAATGCGACAGAACCGATCTGCTTGAGGCATTTTTCAGCAGCTTTCAATTCATTTTTCGATTGTTCTTCATTCAGAGTGTTGCTAGACTTCAATTTTGATAGATAATGGTCTCGTAAGAAAATTATCATTTGTTCAAATAATTGTGAGAATGTTTTCAGTTTGCGTATTATTTCTCGTTTCTCAACGCCGATGTCTTTCCACAAGACGCAAAGCATGGCTACGTAGATTGGGAACGGGGCCATGTTCTCCTTGATGACGTCATTTCCTTGTATGAACTGCTGTAGATCTAATCCAGACTGTCTATCCTTTGCAAAGAATTTTCCGATGTATTTCGATACATTTTTAGTACTAAATCCCTCTACAGCAATAAAGCAATAAGAACGACTCAGTTCCTGGTTGCATTTGATCTGACCTGCCCTCCATGGTTTCGTTGTCACCAGGACTGTGCACTGCTTCAACATTTCCAAGCGTAGAATCCTAAAAATATCTGAAGTGTCATCGGTCGAGAGGTCCCCATTATACTCATCAAATCCATCAAGTATAATCAGAATCTCCGAAGGATGGGATTTCATGTAATTCGCGATCTGTTCGGGGCTTACGTTATTATTATTGTTAAGATATTTTTTCATGATATCCCCAATTGCTTCACCCTTGATAACGTTGCGCAATGGTACAACAAGTACCCAACTGAAATGATTATACGCTTCTGATCCATTGGTCCAGTCCCAAGCAATCTTTGAACATAGTGTTGTTTTACCAACCCCACCTTCACCTTCAACTAGGAGACGTTTAGGAGGTACTCCATTAATCTTTGTAGTTAGAAGATCCTTGTATTTAAGTGATCCTTTCTTCTTCGTTATCCCCGTTACATTTCTGAGAAGGGCTAGGTTAGTGTAAATTTCTTCGAATTCAAACATTAGATCGAAAGCAAGAGGATCGGGCTTTATTTTACACATCCGTTCTCTATAGAATGACTTCAGATCTTCAGCGCACCGAGAAATCTGCTCCTCAGTCATGTCCTGTTCGCCGGTCCCCTGATTCGACACTGAACAGACATTATGGAAAAAAAAAATCCAAATATTTATTTAATGGTCATAAGGGCATCTCACAATAATGTTCATGCATTCAACCGGTTTGCATTAAGGAAGAATTATTAAATGATATTTCCGCCTTTAAATATGAAACCCAGGTCTACATAGTAAATACGTCAGAAACATTCTCAATGATTCATTTAGAACTCATAGTGCAGACTGTTACCTTTACAAAAAAAAATGGGTAAGCAATTATTAAAGGAGGTTTGAACTGTGTGTGGTCTCTCATTGACCATGTTGACTGTGCCTTATTAATACAAAGTCTTAAAATAAACGTTATCAGATATCTATTAATTGTTTTTTGCTACCTGGTAACATATTTATTACGTTATAAATGTATTGAGTAGTTCATTACCATGTTATCACTCAAGTGGGTCTACAATTCTAGACTACATTACACGTATGTGTTTAGGAAACTCGACGGAAACTAAACATTATGAGTGGTTGAGGTCTCGAGATGGTGGCTTAAGTTGATAGGTGCATATTCTTTTTGAATATTTCATTCACATTGAGATTTTTCTTTTGCTTATTTATTTTGTTGCGTTATTGTAACGTTAATCAATGCGCTCGAATTTTATTTTGCATTTTTTTTTAATCGCGAGAATGTCTGTCTTGCCATATTAATATGTACTGAAAAATAGTACACTTTCTTTTTCAAACTTAAAGGTAATATGAAAAAGCATAACTTCATGTGAGTGATGAAATATAACCTACAAAGCCAAATGAAAAAAGGTATTGTTCTTTTGCAAAGCATATACTGTTAACATTAGAGAGAAAATAAATTATTGTTATTGTATAGACAATAGGTCGGCCGTCAGATGGTAAAACGGTCTATCTCGAAAATCGCTGTTTTGTGAAAAAATGACTTTAAAGTTTAAAGGATTGAGCTTTTTGTGAGATGGTTGTGATGCATTTTTAGCAAATGGACAAGGAGATGCATAATAAACACCAATAACTTAATAATTCTGTGCTTATTTGGAGTTTTAATTCTGAAATAAATGAGATTTCTGCGTAGATACATGTAGACTGCACATGCATACACTCATACTACACATCATAAGATGGTAAAATGGTTTATCTTCTAGATAGACCATGAATCCTAATGCCATACTATGGCAAAATGGTCTATCTTCTATTTAGACCATTTTACCGTCTTATCTTATGGTTTGAATACAAAGTGGGCGAAGGCATGTTACAGCCGATAATGTCGCACCAACGCATAATGTCGCAGCAACGCATAATGTCGCAGTCAACGCATAATGTCGTAGTTTTTCTAACGCATAATGTCATATGTCGCAATGCATAATGTCACTGCGGTATTTTTTTTAGGACTTGAGCTACAGATAAGATATAAAACATGCTTTTACTTAGTATTTTGAGACACGAAAAAGAGAATGAAATTATTTTGAAATCAGGATTACTCTTTGTATGGATATTTGTCGCTTTATTGCCATTTCGTCTACTGCCTTATCCCTACTATCGCATGGTCTGATATCATTTCGTCTACCATTACTTAGTCAACTATCAACATAGTCCAATAATCATTTCGTCCAATTACCATCTCGTCTAATAGCCAGTTGGTCTAATAGCCGTTGTGTTTATTATCATTTAGTCTAATTGTTTTTTTTTCAGTTGGTCCAATATCCATTTTGTCCAATATCATTACGTCTATTACCTTTTGGTCTAATAGCCAATTGGTCTAATAACCACTTGGTGTACTCTCATTTTCGTCCATGTTCCATTTGGTCTAACTTCAGTTGGTTCGCTATCACTTTGTCTAAATTCATTTCGGCTAATACTCATTTGGTATCGTTGCCACGGGTCCAATCACCAATAGGTCCAATCATTGGCTCTAGGACAATTACCCCACGGACAATCACCCTTCCGGACAACTAATCCCTGACAATTTTACCCACCCGAGGACAATTACCCCCTGAGGACAATTACCCCCGAGGACAATTACCCCCTGAGGACAATTACACCCCGGACAATTACCCCCCTAGACAATTACTCCGGGACAACTACCCCATGTAAAACTACCCCAAGGACGATTACCCCCTGATAACAATTACCCCCCGGGCAACTACCCCCTAGGGCAATTTCCCTCCGGACAATTACCCCCTGGACAATTACCCCCGGACAATTACCCCCTGAACAACTACCCCCGATGACAATTACCCCCGGACAATTACCCCTTAGGAAAATTACCCTCCCCCCGAGGACAATTACCCCCGGATAATTACCCCAGAGGACAACTACCAACGGGAACAATTACCCTGCCCCGGGGACAATAACCCCCTAGACAAAGGGAGTGCACAGAGTTAGGGCCTAAATAGTAAAATTACAAGGCGTTCTTGTGTATATTATCTTTGCATATTTTTTTTTTGCTTACTGTATTAAAACTAAAGCCACATCTTAATCTGGAATGTGCACCAATTGTTTCATAATTCTTAGCTTCTTGTTAGATGAATTGTTTTAAAATAACAGGTTTATATGTTCTTCTTGTCAATAGTAGTGTTGATGGTTTGCGTTACCGACTTTCAATATTTCTACCTGTGAAGGTGTCTTTTTAATGTTTTATCTATTTTCCTGATTTTTCCTGAAATTAAAACCCAAAAGAATCAAGAAAAAATCAGATCAGTTGGAATCAGAGAAATTAGGCATTTGTGATTATTATGTCTAATCGTGTCTTTTCATGAATGTTCAATTGTTCTATGAAAACTTAGTATGTGGGCCAGTTTACACATTTTCTGATGTACATGTGCGTAGCTAAGCTATATAGCGCAAGCCCCCACCCCCATTTTTCATGATGCAGAAGGCATTGCTAAACAAAAAAAGAAAAGAGGCGGAAAAGGAAGAAAAAATGAAAAAGAAGAAAATGAGAGAGAGGGAGCGAGAGAGAAAAAGGGAGAAAGAGCGATTAAGAGAGAAAGTTATTAACATAAGATAAAGTAGAAAATATATTGAAAACCTGTGCCACCGACCCAGACCATTATAATGGTTCACGCCCGGGGGGGGGGGCACTCAGTATATAATAATGTGCAGCGGAGGGGACCCCCATTTTTACTCTCAAATTTCCGTTCCAAGGCATAGCATCTTTGTCTTATTGAGAAAAAGAACAAATAAAGCCGCTCCAAGGCAAAACATTTTCTTCTTATCGAGAAAAAAAGAAGAAAGAAATCCGCTCCATGCTTGTCATATTTTTCGTTACGCGGTTCCGGTCACATTGATCTGCTACAGTGATCTGCAGTTTTGGTGAAATGCGGCCGCAGAGCGCTGTCCGACCATCACCTCTGTGCGAGCGCACCCGGCGGACGTGCCGCCGGGCGAGCTACATCATGCACGCATGTCCGTTCCACAGGGATGCATCAGCACTGACAGGCTCGCGATCCGTTTCAAGGACCCCGTTTTTGTCTCGCCCGCGGCACACCCCTACCACTTTTTTTGGTCGAGTGCCCCCTTTCCCCCTGGGGTTACGCTTGATTCGATGCCAGAGAGAAGGGGGGGGGGGTTCCGGGGGTAATTGTTTGGCGGTAACTGTCTGGGAATCATTGTCCTCGGGGGCATTTGCTGGGGGGGGGGGTAATTGTCTGTGAAATAATTGTCCAGGGGATGATTGTCCGGGGGTAATTGTCCGGGGGGTAATTGTCCTCGGAGGCTAAATGTTAAGAGGTGGTTGTCCGGAAGGTGATTTTCTGGGGGTAATTGTCCTAGATCCGGTGATAGGACCTAATGGTGATTGGACCCATGGCAACGATACCAAATGATTGTTAGCCGAAATGGGTTTAGACAAAGTGATAGCGAACCAACTGAAGTTAGACCAAATGGAACATGGACGAAAATGAGAGTACACCAAGTGGTTATTAGACCAAAAGGTAATAGACGTAATGATATTGGACAAAATGGATATTGGACCAACTGAAAAAATACAATTAGACTAAATGATAATAAACACAACGGCTATTAGACCAACTGGCTATTAGACGAGATGGTAATTAGACGAAATGGTTATTGGACTATGTTGATAGTTGACTAACTAATGGTAGACGAAATGATATCAGACCATGCGATAGTAGGGATAAGGCAGTAGACGAAATGGCAATAAAGCGACAAATATCCATACAAAGAGTAATCCTGATTTCAAAATAATTTCATTCTCTTTTTCGTGTCTCAAAATACTAAGTAAAAGCATGTTATATATCTTATCTGTAGCTCAAGTCCTGAAGAAAATACCGCTGTGACATTTTGCGTTGTGACATGTGACATTATGCGTTAACGATTTGCTGCGACATTATGCGTTGCGACATGTGACATTATGCGTTAAAAAAACTACGACATTATGCGTTGCTGCGACATTATGCGTTGGTGCGACATTATCGGTTGTAACAAGGGTGACAGCCCGCTAGACCGAAGGTCCGCGAGACCGAGGGTCCGCTAGACCGAGGGTCCGCGAGACCGAGGGTCCGCTAGACCGAAGGTCCGCGAGACCGAGGGTCCGCGAGACCGAGGGTCCGCGAGACCGAAGGCCCGCGAGGCCGAAGGTCCGCGAGACCGACTTTTTTCCCTTCATCGGTTGCCGCGGTCGAGTGGTTTAAGGCGCCTCGTTGCAGCGGCGTAACAGGTACTTGTTATCAGAGGGGAAGGGGGGGGCAGAGCCAAATATCCGAGCAATTCCGTCTAGAATTAATTGCTAGGATTTCAGTTTAGGTGGCAGAAGTGAGCACGGGAAGCGCGTTCCGGGGGGGGGGGGGGGGTGCAGGGAGGGGAGTGTACCTACCCCCCGCGAGATAAGAGGAAGGTCCGACGTTTCTTTAAATTGTTCCTTAGCTGCTCTCGCTCATCTTAATCCATCCTCTGCCTGTTAACGGAGGGGGGGGACAAATTTCGAATTGCGGAACCCCCGACGTTTCTTTGAATCGTTCACTAGTCTGCATCCGCTCTTATTACGTTTTCTGCCTGAAATGGGGAGGGGCACAACAAAAAACTTCCCGTTAACTAAGTCTAAAATTAGTGGCAAAGCTAGGATTTAGTTAAGGGGGCGGTAGTCAGCACGCGAAGCGTGTGTGAAACACTTATGAGCGCGCAAAACGCGTTCCCGGGGGGTGCAAGGAGGGAGAAGCTGCGACGGTCCCTTGAACTGTTCCTTGTCTGCTCTCGCTCGTCTTACGTTCTCCTATACATTTGTATTTTCTCGCTCACGTTTCCCCCTTTTTTTTTTGGGGGGGGGGTTGGCGTTTTTTTTTTGTGGCTACGAGGGTGTAATAAATTGTTCATTTATTTATTCATTCATTCACTCAACTATTCTTTAACAGATTCCCTTTTTAACATCATTGTTTTATATAGATAACATTTCAGCTTCTGCCGGAGTATCATTAGACTGGGAATAGTTTGTAAAAATGCTTTTCATAATAATTTTTAACATTTTAATGCGTAACACATCTCACCCAGGAAATTTGGCAATTGGCCACTGAAAGTGCACGGTAAACTCAAACTAAGATATTTATAAACAGTTTTCTTTTCTCTCAATTTTAAGTTGGGAGTAGAATTATCGAAATCTCTATAGTCAAGGGCTGATTTTAATTGTATGTGGCAATTAAAATGTATCGATTTCTCTCTTTGTAAATCTGTATTAGGCCAAATTGGGGGAGGGGCTGGAGTGCACTATTAACAAGGGGCAGATGAAGCTTACATGATATGCGAGCAAAGCATCGACAACTGCAACAATTATATTTTGTTAAAACCCTGAACTAGGCCCTTTAAAAGGCTATAAAAATATTATGAGATGCTGAAGCGAAATATATTAATGAGGGGAGCAAAGCGAACGAGCTTCAGAAAAATGTGGCATTTAAACCGTCAGAAGACTCTTTTTATTATCTGATGCATTTACACTACGAATGGGAAGGGGGCGCTTATGCCTCAATATTAAGAGTTTCTCCATTGTCTACATAATCTTTTTTTCTCCTTTGCTTCTACGCTCACCTCCAAGTGCCACCCCATGTTATATTTGAATTTCTTTCAAAATAATGTTGAACCTTGGCGAATGCTGTATAAGGCCACACCGGGGAACAACATTCAAAGAAGCAAAAAAAAATTCTACTTAAAAAAATCTTCTATATAAAAAAAAGGCTGGCCAGTACATCAGAATACTCAACCCTTGGCGTAAATCCCGGGGGATGGGGGATATAACCCCGCCCCCACACACTCACTTTTTGGAGTGGGCGGTTGGCGTGTACAAATAACCCCACACACACACTTTTTAGGGAATAAAATATATTTTAAGTAATTAGTAAAAAAAAACGTACTTCAAAATTTCTATTTGAAAATGCGATTGAAAACCAAAACAGTGGTTATTTTGGGGTCGCTCGCTTCGCCCCCTCGTAATATTTTAAAATTTATATTATGAAATGTGATTAAAAGCGAGAAAATTGGTTCTTTATGGCTCGTCCGCTTCGACTGCTCGCTAAATAGATATTCAAATGTGTGTATAGAGGGGGCAGGGGCGGATCCAGCCTTCGCCATTAGGGGTCCCTGAATTTTTTTCATCCATATTTTCCCCGATCGGCCGCTCAAAGATGATTTTTTGTTTCTTTGAAGGGGGTAGTCCGATGAGTCACTTCTTATCTTTATTCTTTAAATCAACGTAAATATATAATATCATAATCCTTATTCAATAATGCGAGCGCGAAGCGCAAGCAAATTTCTTTTTTAATTGTATGTATTTTTTCCTAAAATTTGAACATTCTGAAAAAAAGATGTGCCTGCAATAATTACTACGAACGCGAAGCGCGAGCAGAAATTGTTTATACACGTTTTGAAATGATCGGAAATGTAGGCCTACCTGTTAAAGACTGCTTGCAGTTAGCCATAAAGTTGTTACATATTTCAACAATCAAATAAGGCGAGCGCGAATTACGAGCAGAAAAAATTTTGACATTTCTACATAAAGAATGGAAAATTGTTTTTTGTAATCATGAAAGGATACCTACATAACTAAACAATTGATACGAGCGCGAAGCGTGAGCGGAAAAATTCTAGTTTTAGACCTAGAACGGAACACTATTCATGTTTTGTAAATAATGAAAGGATGAGTAAGAGGGGATATTCTTATATTAATAATTCGAGCACCAAGGGCGAGCAGAAAGTTTTTGATATTGTGATCTGAAACTTGATAACTGAATGAACATGCGCGCGCGTGTTTCAGATTTAGACATAGGCCCGTATTCTGAACTCAGGTTTAACTTAGACCATGGTCTAACTCTGTGCTAAAATTATGGGAAGCCGAAAGTGTCAAAAATTTTATTAAGATGTATGTTTTTATATATACTGTGCTCTTTCCTGATTCATCGATGGTGAAGACAGTCATCTATTAATAATTCCTAAATAATTATGAATGATTTGAGGCCAAATGAGCCGAACTATGATATATATACTTTTAGTGATTTATGTAACAATTGGCTACCCATACTTAAACCACAACTTTAAACCTGAGTTTAAATTAAACCCGACTTCAGAATACGGGCCATAGAATCTAGGCATTCTAAATACAACTTTTAATATGAAATAAAGGTGAGCGCGAAGCGCGAGCTTAAAATATTTGATATTCCGATCTGATTTATATTTCAAACACTTTGTAGGAAAACTGTAAGGTGGATATAAATCGCACTTGTTTAAACGCCTTTGAATCATTGAAGCATGTTAATTGCTCATGAATATAACGAAAAAAATGATAAAAGATCAGTTTCAGTTACCAAAATGACACAATACTTGCCTTTGATATTTGAAAATCGTATGTTTTGTTTTCAATAAATGTTTATTGAATCATGAAACGATGAATACTGTTGAAGATACTCTTCCCAAAAATAATTGTCATCTTATTCGATTATTTTTATTGATAACAATATGTAAACAAATCAAATTATAGTAAATTAGGACTTGTGTTTATTCAACAGTGAAATTCAGCCCAAAAAGTTGTATCGTCTTGTAGAAAGTACTTTTTACAAGCCTTCTGACTATTTTTCATGATGAGAATGTGGAATCAGTTCCTTTAAAATGGAATCAAAGTCATGATATTTGGCTTGTGACTTTTGAAAAGTGACATTTTTGCCTTGCGATGGTGCTCACTGAAGCAAATACGTCCATAACATTTACTCAGAGGGTAGCTTATAAAATTACCTACACGCTCATGTAAAAAATATATCAAAAACTCGCATTGGTTCGGAAATTATTGATGTTTGTTCAAGGGGGGACTTACTTTTTTGTTGTGTATAGATACCCTTTTTTCATTATTTTTGTGTTTTAGACACCTTTATCACGTTACGTACGTAACGTGCCCTGTCTTGAAAAAGACATCCTTTTTACGTGTTTGTTTGGTCGCGCATGGTATCCACTCGTCAATGTAAGTGCCCCCCCCCCCCCCCCCGGTTGGTCATAAGGGCATCTCACAATAATGTCCATGCATTCAACCAGTTTGCATTAATGAATAATTGTCAAATGATATTTTCCGCCTTTAAATATGAAACCCAGGTCTACATATTAAATGTGTCAGAAATATTCTTAATGATTCATTTAGAACTCACAGTGCAGAATCTTATCTTTATACAAGAAAATGGGTACATAAAGATTACATGATGTTTGAACTGTGCGTGGTCTCTCATTGACTGTGTCTTATTAATACATAGTCTTAAAATATACGTTATCATATATCTATTAATTGTTTTGCTACGTGGTACATAATTATTACGCTATAAATGCAATGAGTAGTTCATTACCATGTTATCATTCAAGTGGGTCTACTTTTCTAGACTACATTACAAATATGTGTTTACTTAAGAAATTCGACGGAAACAAAACATTATGAGTAGTCGAGGACTCGACATGGCGGTTAAAGTTGATAGGTGCATATTCTTTTTTAATATTTAATTCACATTTTTCGCTTGCTTATGTATTTTGTTGCGTTATTGTAATGTTTATCAATGCGTTCGAATTTTATTTTGTATTTTTTTCAATCGCTAGAATGTCTGTTTTGCCATATGTACTGAAAAACTTAAAGGTAATATGAAAAAGCATAACTTCATGTGAATGACTGAAATATAATTCACAAAGCCAATGCTAAAGGTATTGTTCTTTTGCAAAGCATATAATGTTAACATTAGAGAGAAAATGAGTTATTACTATTGTATAGACAATAGGTCGGCCGTCAGATGGTAAAACGGTCTATCTCGAAAATCGCTGCTCTGTGAAAAAGTGCATTGCGCCCATCCCGCTCCCCCACTCACCAAGGCCCATCGTGACGATATTGTTTTATACTGAGCTGTGATTTACATGGAATGGCGTAGGCTTGATTTTCATTTTGTTAATAATTGGGAGGTTTGGAAAAGTGTAGACAAACGAGTATTAAACGAAAAGTGAAATGTAAACCAACTTTTAATGATAAAAAACTTAGTGAAAAAATGTTGAAGATGTCTGATATAAACCTTTCTTCAGATTCAGTTATGTCCTCAGATCCAGCTGGCACAAAAAGGGTAAAGGTTGTGCTTAGTGTTGAAATTTCAGTTTGGGTGGCAAAATTGTTAGAAAATGCTTGAATGTATTTGTTTTATTTCAATTAACTTACAAGGGCAAGGAAAATGTATGAGAAATGTTTCGCAGGGTAAGATTGATTTCGCCCTCTCTCCTTGTCACAGCGTGAAAACGAGTATTTCTGCGCAAACAGATTTCTGCGAGCTTTACAAAAATGGAAAGTGCTCACTCAAGTGTAACATTCTGTCGACACTTTTACTTCAATTGGATAGATGAGACCCAAACCCAAGAATATAAGTGAAAAAATTACCAACATGTTCTATATTTTTTAATTCCAATGTCTTTTTCAAAGTGTAAACTTTTTTTTTTGATACGCACTGTACATCATAAGATGGTAAAATGGTAAAATCTTCTAAATAGACCAGGAACCCTAGTCGACTTGTAGAAATTTATATGTCGACATGGCGAGATACGTTATCTTGCCAAGTCGAGTAATTAAACATTTCATGTCGACATGGCCAAATATGAAGTGTCCAAGCATGGGTGTCGATCACGGGGGGGGGGGGGGGGATGGGGGATGTATCCCCCAATATTTCAAGTGGAGGATGGCCTGTATTATCATCGCCCAATAATTTAGGTAGACAAATATAATAATGATGATGAAAAAATTAAAAGTTTGATCACGATGATTATAGTATGTCATCAATCAGTTTATTTCCCTCCCAATTTGTGTATATTGTTATGAAATAAAAACATTCTTTTCAAGGACTTCTAAACAGATTGGTGGAGGTTCAAGATGAAAAAAATGAAATGTTTATGTATATGATATTGACACATGGCATAAAAGGACCCCGACGAATAACAACTTTTGTTGATAGGGTGTTCCATCCCACCAGTGGTGAATAAATCAATTTTAAAAAATCATTAATTCAAAGGGTGGAAAATAAACGGGACTAAAAGGGTTGCGAGTTAAACGGGGAAACCCACATGGACGTAAATCCCAGAGGGGTAGATCTTGAAAAAGTAAAAATAACTTTTCTCAGATTTACCCCTCCCCACATGTAAAAGGAGCTTTCCTGCTGTTCGACGAGTGAAGTCATGGCTTCGGAGCTCCATGACTCAAACACGCCTCAACTGCGTTGCAATGTGCCACACCCACTGTGCAATTTCATCCTTTTGTTATTTATTCCAAGAAAAAAAACCTTTGCGTTTCCATAGAGTATAGACTAATCACTTCATTCATTTGACTGGTTATACACACTTTACCGATGTATGTCATGGTAGTATTGTTATGAAGTTCGGCATTCAGTAAACCTTTGAACAAGAAATATACCAAAAATGAAGATGTGCACAAAACGAAAGTCACCCCTTCTTGCATATCAAAATACCTTAAATTGAACGATAAGTTTTGGTCAATAATACTTTGCAGGAGAGCATTGATTTCTTTATTACCTATCTATGGGGAAATGAGATGCCTATAGTCATGAAAGAGTGAGCCCATATCAAATGTAAAAATTTCACTTTTAAAAAGTCTTAATGGTCGTTTGGTGATCAGTAGCTCATATGCATGGTGCTTTTGTAGTATGCGGTTGGATGTAATTGATATTGAACATTTTATCATGTGACCCTATCAGATACCTCTCATGAAAATATTGAGGTTCAGTGAGCTCAATATAATATGATCATACTTTTACAATTTTTGATAGGTGAAATCAATTACTGGTTTCACAAAGAATAATCATTTATTTCGATCTAAAGCGTATCTTCGGATATGAACATCGGATTTTCTCTTTCCATGTTATTCTTGTTATTGTTAAGGACTTGAATAACTAAACTCGATAGATTTTTTCTTATTTTGGCAAAAAGAAATCTCTTTTGAGTTTGAAAAGAGATGAAAATTTTGCATTGTATATGATCAAACTCATGCGGTACGTAAATTTCATTTTAACACATGTATCAGCTGATATTACAAACTGATGGTTCAAGAAAATGGAGAAATATCATAACATGAAGTTGAGTTTTGATTGTTTATATGTTTGTTTTTGTTTCATGCACTTATAAAGCATTTAAAACATATTAAAATCCAAAATCGTCAAAGGAATGACGGTAAGCCCGGTGGCGCTCTAGAAGGCACACGGTTTGTAATTTGTGTTAGTCTTAATTTGTCCGAATCTGCATTTTATCATCATGCATTAAGAAGAAAAAAGATATTGCCAGTCGGGTTAGATCTAAAAAAAATACAAGTACAGTACGCTGCAACAATGAAGGAATTTCCAAGAACAACATGCACATCAACCACTCCCAAATGTCCCAACTTGTGATTTTAGTGGGGGCAATGTTGAAAGATCCCCATCCACAAGAACATTTGTGTCAATCATCCCCCCAATCAGGAATACCGATCGACACTCATGAGTCCAAGGCCTGGCGAGTGTCCAAATAATTTAATGCGCGTGTCCGTGTACCTTCATTACGTAGCTGCAGCGTTGCTGCTCGACGTCCACGCTCGCGTCGGAGAGAATTTAGATCAACCGCGCTGTGACGTGGCGGTAAACTGGTCTAACTCGAAGATAAACTATTTTACCATCTGACAGCTATGATTAAAAAGCCTCACTTAAGAAGGTTGAAAGGTTAATGAAGAAAAATAGCTCGTTTTATCTCCAAACGATATTACCGACAACGGCGTAACTGAGATAAACTGGTCAAACTCGAAGATAAACCATTTTACCATCTCACAGCTATGATCAAAAAGCCTAAAAGAAGGTTAAAAGGGTAATGTAAAAGATAGCTCGTTTTATCTCTAACCGATATTACTGACACTGAAGAACACAGACATGATACATTTTTGTCGAAAAAATAAATCGTACTCACCATTCTCTTCAGTTTCAGATTTAAGATATTCTCCTGAAAGAAATGGCAATTTTTTGAAATGGTTTTTAACACGATTGTTTTATTTATCCACATATTTACATACTCCATCCAATGTACAACATTAATGTGACAAAGTCAGTGTCGATCAAACCAAAAATGTTAATAAAATACATACATTTGGCTTGCTATAAAAGGCCGTGTATAAGTTCAGGTTATTT
Source organism: Lytechinus variegatus (assembly GCF_018143015.1). Lineage (NCBI taxonomy): Eukaryota > Metazoa > Echinodermata > Echinoidea > Temnopleuroida > Toxopneustidae > Lytechinus > Lytechinus variegatus. The sequence continues at coordinate 2,679,550 of NC_054748.1, read as the reverse complement.
TTTATGAGCAGTTGCAAGGGCTAAAATGAAAAGAACGGCTATTTAGTGGAGTGTAAGCTTGCAATTTACCAAAATGTCGTAAAATGAAGGACAGCGGATAAAGCATGTTAATCTTATCCCAACATTTACAAGGCCATTGCATTGAGCATGGCTTTAGCTTGTTTAGGAAGACAGTATTGGAATACCCGACCATATACGCATATACAGTAAACCACTGTCGTCGGTATGCCTTATTGTATTTTCGAAAGAAACAATGGAAAAATTGTTAAATCTGGTAAAAATTTACTTGAAAGTTAAGTGCAACTTGGGTCAGTGTATTACATACGTTGAAAAATATAGGATTACTAAGTAGTGATATATAAAAGTAAGAAAATTTTAAAAGAAGTTACAAGATCATTCAATGAAGAAAAATCCTATAATGACCCAAATCCAACATGACTCTAATCGGATTTTTTTTTATTCTTTTGGACTCATCTGTGTTGTGCATGTAGCATTCTTTAATTGAGTTAAATCAAGATATATGATAGTTATAAATACTTTAGACAGGGTCAAACACGTTGGAAGTTCTAACTGATAAATAGCGAACGATGAAGACAGTTTTAGTCTGATAAAATAGCTAAAATACAACAATGTAGTCACCTTCCAGTAGCCTTTTCTGAAGCGAACCCATGTTGGTATCTTTCAAAATTCCTCCGAGTACTGCCCTGCAGTCTGTGCCATCTCTCTGCCTGATTTTCCATCGGCAGAACAGTTCGATCAAAGCTCCTGGGATGTCTAGGAGACATTTTGTCAGAACATTCTGGCCCTCTGTGTAGCTGAAGCCAAGACCGATGCACAACTCGTCGTATACGTTACCAGGAACCTCTTTCGCAAGTAATACAAGTTCCTTTTCTTGAAGAGTACTATCAATCGAGCAGCATTGGGGAGGGGCAATGGGCTCATGTTAAGATTTAAAGATCATTGATTAAAATGTATATATTTCAGCAACATAGATGAATTTTTAACCTCTGAGTGAGGGAATGGGATGCTAGGGGAAAACGACAAATGACATACAATAAAACAACATATAGCGGTCGAGTAAAACTTGTAAAAGGGACACATTGCAATAGTTTTTTGAAGGTGCCATTATTTAATATTTCTTTTTTCTAGTTCATTACACTGTGAAAAAAAAGAGTAAATTTACGTTGGTCATTTTTTTGTTGGGTAATATATACGTTGGTTATTGTTTTGTTGGGCATTATGTGCCCAATACTTAGGCAAATTTTTACTCTGCCGCTGCCAAAATACAGATGTCCAATTGTTGGGCTAGTAATTGCCCTGCTGAGTGGTAAATGTTGCGAAACTTTACGATCACGAGTTGCGCTTGCAGCATGCTACACACGGTCGATAAGATATGGAGGAGCTTCTAGATGACTGGGGGCTCGGGAGCCTCGCTGAATCTTTCATAGATGAGTTGCTTAAACGTTTTTTTTATTTTTTTATTTTGGACTTTACGTTAAGCATAATTTGTAAGGAATTTGTCAGAATAGGCCTACATACATGACATATATCTGACGCTGTTTTGTTTTTGCTTCACTCACTTGAGATATGCACTTGCACTTGTATGCAGCGTTATTGTGCATGCAAAGCACTTTCGGATAAGGTCTCCGGATCGACACGGACCAGGTACACGAAGTGAGTGTAGGCCTTGCCCAGATGTTGGGTTAATAACTTTATTAAAAAGTTGGGCAAATTAATGTCCCCAAAATGTAGTTCAAAATATTACCCAACAGTTGGGCACATTAATGCCCCAACAACGTTGGGTAAAATATTGCCCAGTAGTTGGTAGGGTTGACTATCGGCCCAACGTTGGGCAAAATATTGGGTAAAATATTGCCCAATTTTTTCACAGTGTATTTAATGAAGTCAAACCGGTATGTAATTGGCATATCATGATCCAACAAGTGGTGTCGATGTGATGCAAGAAGTACAGATTCATATCATTCTATCTTTTGAGGATATGCTTATGTAAATACTTTGATAAAATTACCACATACACATTTGTCTTAAGTAAATTATTTTTTTAATCTATAATCCCAACTGTATTTACCATTCACGAGGGCCTGGGTTGAGCTCCACATCCCCAGCAGTAACAAGCATTAACTCTTGTAGATTAGGCTGCTGAGGTAACTGTTCATTAACCGCTTCGTTCGTGCCAGAGCCGTTGTTTGAGGCAGAGGCTGTGGAGTTGTGACACTCTCTAAAACTTCGCTCCCGTCGGGAAAAGGGAAGGAAAGTGGAAAGAAAAAGTGAAAGTAAAAAGAGAAAGACGACAAGGAAGGGAAGAGAAACAGAAACGGGAATACCAAATCCGGGAGAAAGGGACAACAATAACGAAGAAAATAATAGGAAAATAACAGGAAAGCAAAAATAAAAGGAAGGAGACAGAAAGGAAGACAGAAAGGGGCGGGATAGGCAAACTTCCGAGGTTGGATGTGTCGGTGTACTTAATGAAGCGGAGACTGTCTGAGATGTTACCTGTTGAGAAAAAAAGCATGTCATGTTACCGGCGGGCGCAGAGCTGTCGAAGAACGCCATATGGCTATTAAAGCTGTCATGTCATGCAGGGAAAGGGGAGGGGATAGGACAGGCAGAAAATGAAGAGTAAGAAAACAGGAAGAAGAAATGTTAATGGGATAAGAGCCGGAGGGGAATAGTAAAACAGATAATGATCTCTGAGGTTATAATGTTTTTTTTCGCTTCCATTGCCTATTTAGTGCTAAGAAGATGTATGTATTCCATTGTTCTAAAAGTGACATCTCAGACATTTCATGCTCTTTTAGTTTACCTTCCCCATGGAAATGATTTTGTTAAGAAATGATCACAAATGTTACCAACCGTTTGACCAGATGGTTCATGATGTAACGTATCACTCCCTACACAACACGGCTGTGGTGAATCTTGACCCGCTTTAGTGCTTGGTTCGGCATCGCCTTGTTGATTTACCAACGAAGAATCACATGAATCCACTTCATCTTGTCTGGGCTTGTGATCTTGCGACCCTCCTTCAGAATCATCCTTCTTCGCTTTGAGTCGTTCCCAAAGAACTCTTAGCCTCTGAATACGTTCTTTAAGCAATTCTTCTCTCATCTCTCTGACCACCCATTCTTTTATCCTATGGATAAAAGTTCCGATTCGGATCCTCCACTCACTTAAAGCCACGGGCATGTTGACGGAATCAGGCGACACTTTCAGGATAACAAGCTTTGATCTGGAAAGATAATGATACATTGCTTAAAAGACAAGTTCACTCCAACAAAAAGTCGAATAAAAAGAGACAAATCCAACATGCACAACACTGAAAATTTCATCAAAATCGGATGTAAGATAAGAAAGTTACGACATTTTTAAGTTTTACTTATTTAAAAAAAAATATTTGTATTCACATCCTAGTCAGTGTGCAAATGAGGGAACTGATTGCATCACTCACTCACTATTTCTTTTGTATTTCATTATATGAATTATGGAATATTGGGTTTTTGGTGAAATAAGTTTTATTTCGCCCTGAACATGTGGATCTATAACATTGTATAAAATTTTATGCTTCATTCAAATTGGCCTTTATTGTCAAATCTGGAAATATCTTATAATTGAGCGTTGTGGCCCAGTGGATTAGTCTTCGGACTTTGAAACAGAGGGTCGTGGGTTCGAATCCCAGCCATGGCGTAGTTTCCTTCAGCAAGAAACTGATCCACGATGTGCTGCACTCGACCCAGGTGAGTTAAATGGGTACCCGGTGTGCGCTATGAACGCCTAGCTTAGCCAATGTTAGCCGGGTAATATAGGAGCGCCTTGAGCACCTAACAAGGTGGAAATGTGCGCAATATAAATATCCTATATTATTATTATTATTCAAACAATAAAAAAAGAATAATGAATGAGGTGACATCAGCGATTCTCTCATTTGCATGTGATTTAATATTGTGCATATAACTATTTTGTCAAAAATAGCGAAACTTTGAAATGTCATAGCTTTATTATTTTACATCCGATTTTGATGGAATTTTTCATCATTATACTCTTGTCTGATTTTTCTCTATTGATTCAAATCAACATTTTTTTTCCTGAGCTAGACTTGAACATTAAATATTTTCGCCTGAAAGTAGTGCATTAGTATTGTTATCATTTACGGTAATATGTGTGGTAGAAGTTTAAGTTGAAGGTTAATAAAAAGAGCTTGTTTGCAAACGGGGTTAGATCTACTTTATACCATTCCGAGAAAACCATGTTTGTTTTATTCTCCCATATTGCAATATTCTTGTGCTAAAGAAGATTTTCATGATGTACTACCATATGCGAACATAAAATTGGATATCTAGGACATTTGCATGTCTTTGCATTTTTCGAAAATATTACATTTGTGGATATAGCCCCTTTTGCAACAACTGAAATGAATCCAACCCCTTAAAAAAAGGGTGATATTTCTTGCCATTTTTCACTTTTTAATTGAAATTTCAACTTTTCTTTGGTATCAACTTATATAACTACTAAAACTTTATACATTACACACA
>NC_054748.1:2620000-2670000 GCF_018143015.1 Lytechinus variegatus | reverse complement strand
AATTACATACACCTTTTCCATAAATTGTGCGCCCAGAAGTCAAACACTAGTTTACGAGAAAATAGTGTATCTACATTTTCCACACTTTGTGCGCCTTAAAAGTCAGAGGCTAGTCGGAGACTAGTTTATGATAAACGAGTGTATGTGCCAAATACGCCTTTTTGTCATGTCTCTATATACTTTCAAATAATAACAATGACAATGATTTAATAGACCCATGTCACCCTGATTCGGGTATTAGAAGCACTATCATAGAACGTTATGTGTTCAAAATCATTTCATGAATAACTGTATTTACGCAGTATTTAGAAATATGTACAATTGCATACAATACCTTTAGTAAAAATGTAAAGCCTATAAACAAAACAAACCGTAGACATAATAATCAGTTATGCTTAAAGGACACATCCATACACCAATTTCATTGAAAAGAGACCACTATGTAAACATGCAGCGCCGTAATAACAATCTGTTTACATTATTTGATACAAAGAGCTTAACCAACATAAAACTATCACGATTCAAGAGCCCTTTGATGAATAATGTGCATTAATATTTGTATTACATCTAACATCATGTGTATAGACCTTATCATCAATCACGTTACCATTTTACTGATTTTTTTTAATGTCTCAAAGTCCCGTATAGTACCGTAAAGGTTGAGATGCATTTTTTAGCACAAAATTTACTGTAGAGAATATCATATTTTCTTAAGGAATGTATGAAGTGTCTCACTTTTATTGTGTAGAAAGTTACGGAAAAATTGCAGACACAAAGATTTGTTTTACTGAGTGCATAATAGCCTATATTTTCGAAAAATTTGACGGCAAAAGAGGCAGTGTAATCTGAAATGCATTTTGCAACGTATACCATTTGGGTTTCTCTTAGACCGGTCAATACTTTACAAATCAAACACAGAGGCACATTTAAAAAAGGGGAGCACAGTCATTTTCCAGGAAAAAAAAAAGATTTTCACTAATAAAGGTTATTTCTTCTCGTGTAGAATTTGTGGAAGAACGTCATTTTGTCACTAAAATATTTGCTGTGACTCTCAAAAGTTGAGGCACACTTTTGTATGAACAACAATTTACATTAAAAATATTGAATAGACTCTCAAAAGGGGGCATTGGCCGGAAATGCCCCCCCCCCGATCCGCCTCTGACTTTGCCATAATTCTAACGATGGATTTTTCTGCAGATACACCCTTTTACCATGATCTGCCCATGAAAACTAATGTTTGTATCTGCAGATACATCATTTTGCCGTGATTTGACAATGAGCACCAAATGGTGTATCTGCAGATACATCCTTTTGCCGTGATTTGACAATGAGCACCAAATGGTGTATCTGCAGATACATCATTTTGCCGTGATTTGACAAGGAGCACCAAATGGTGTATCATTTTGCCGTGATTTGACAATGAACATTAAATGGTGTATCTGCAGATACATCATTTTGCCGTGATTCGACAACGAGCACCAAATGGTGTATCTGCAGATACATCATTTTGCCGTGATTTGACAACGAGCACCAAATGGTGTATCTGCAGATACATCATTTTGCCGTGATTTGACAACGAGCACCAAATGGCGTATCTGCAGATACATCATTTTGCCGTGATTTGACAACGAGCACCAAATGGCGTATCTGCAGATACATGATTTTGCCGTGATTTGACAAAGAGCACCAAATGGTGTATCTGCAGATACATCATTTTGCCGTGATTTGACAATGAGCACCAAATGGTGTATTTGCAGATACATGATTTTGCCGTGATTCGACAACGAGCACCAAATGGTGTATCTGCAGATACATCATTTTGCCGTGATTTGACAACGAGCACCAAATGGTGTATCATTTTGCCGTGATTTGACAATGAACATTAAATGGTGTATCTGCAGATACATCATTTTGCCGTGATTCGACAACGAGCACCAAATGGTGTATCTGCAGATACATCATTTTGCCGTGATTTGACAACGAGCACCAAATGGTGTATCTGCAGATACATGATTTTGCCGTGATTCGACAACGAGCACCAAATGGTGTATCTGCAGATACATCATTTTGCCGTGATTCGACAACGAGCACCAAATGGCGTATCTCCAGATACATCATTTTGCCGTGATTTGACAACGAGCACGAATGGTGTATCTGCAGATACACCCTTTTACCATGATCTGCCCATGAAAACTAATGTATGTATCTGCAGATACATCATTTTGCCATGATTTGACAATGAGCACCAAATGGTGTATCTGCAGGTACATCCTTTTGCCGTGATTTGACAACGAGCACCAAATGGTGTATCTGCAGATACATCATTTTGCCGTGATTTGACAAGGAGCACCAAATGGTGTATCATTTTGCCGTGATTTGACAATGAGCACCAAATGGTGTATCTGCAGATACATCATTTTGCCGTGATTTGACAACGAGCACCAAATGGCGTATCTACAGATACATCATTTTGCTGTGATTTGACAACGAGCACCAAATGGTGTATCTGCAGATACATCATTTTGCCGTGATTTGACAATGAGCACCAAATGGTGTATCTGCAGATACATCATTTTGCCGTGATTCGACAACGAGCACCAAATGGTGTATCTGCAGATACATCATTTTGCCGTGATTCGACAACGAGCACCAAAAGGCGTATCTGCAGATACATCATTTTGCCGTGATTTGACAACGAGCACAAATGGTGTATCTGCAGATACATCATTTTGCCGTGATTTGACAACGAGCACCAAATGGTATATCTGCAGATACGTCATTTTGCCGTGATTTGACAAGGAGCACCAAATGGTGTATCATTTTGCCGTGATTTGACAACGAGCACCAAATGGTGTATCTGCAGACACATCATTTTGCCCTGATTTGACAACGAGCACCAAATGGTGTATCTGCAGATACATCATTTTACCGTGATTTGACAATGAGCACCAAATGGTGTATCATTTTCCCGTGATTTGACAATGAGCACCAAATGGTGTATCTGCAGACACATCATTTTGCCGTGATTTGACAACGAGCACCAAATGGTGTATCTGCAGACACATCATTTTGCCGTGATTTGACAATGAGCATCAAATGGTGTATCTGCAGATACATCATTTTGCCGTGATTTGACAACGAGCACCAAATGGTGTATCTGCAGATACATCATTTTGCCGTGATTCGACAACGAGCACCAAATGGCGTATCTGCAGATACATCATTTTGCCGTGATTTGACAACGACCATGATCTGCCCATGAAAACTAATGTATGTATCTGCAGATACATCATTTTGCCATGATTTGACAATGAGCACCAAATGGTGTATCTGCAGGTACATCCTTTTGCCGTGATTTGACAACGAGCACCATATGGTGTATCTGCAGACACATCATTTTGCCGTGATTTGACAATGAGCACCAAATGGCGTATCTGCAGACACATCATTTTGCCGTGATTTGACAACGAGCACCAAATGGTGTATCTGCAGATACATCATTTTGCCGTGATTTGACAAGGAGCACCAAATGGTGTATCATTTTGCCGTGATTTGACAATGAGCACCAAATGGTGTATCTGCAGATACATCCTTTTGCCGTGATTTGACAATGAGCACCAAATGGTGTATCTGCAGATACATCCTTTTGCCGTGATTTGACAATGAGCACCAAATGGTGTATCTGCAGATACATCCTTTTGCCGTGATTTGACAATGAGCACCAAATGGTGTATCTGCAGATACATCCTTTTGCCGTGATTTGACAATGAGCACCAAATGGTGTATCTGCAGATACGTCATTTTGTCATGATTCGACCATAGAAACCAATCAATGTAAGCAGGTCCCAAAATAAACATTTGAGGTAAACGTTATAATACAGATTATACATTATAACATAATACAACTTATACATTAAAAATACATATGTAACAATAAACGTACACACGCTTATAGGCATAAACATATATTAGAGAGAGAGAAAAAAACAGAAAGAGAGGGGAGACAGTAAACGTGAAAGAGGTAGTTTAATTAAAGAAAAGAGAATGAAAATTTAACATCGTATAGATAATACATTGAATTCATTTTAGTATAAAGTACAGTCTTTTCAAGAGAGTTTGAATTTGGAAAGTGTTGAAGTTTGTTGAGTAGTGTGGTCAAGGCTATTCCACAATTTGATATATTGCACACGGAATGAATTTAAGACCATGGAAGAGGAAACCTTGGGTTGATAAAATAATTTACATTTACGCGTGTTATAATCATATAATGTTGAGGAGTAAACATATTATCGAATATCTTTGGCAAATTCCAGATGAAAATAAGGGAATCCATAGAAATGAGATCAGATAAAGGTAAAATATTCATTTTGATGAACAATGGCATACTTGGACAGTTATATGGAGATGATGAAATAAGTCTAATTTATTTTTTTCTGGAGTATTGATGATTTAGATAGACGACTTTTGAAAGTATGACCACAAACGGAGTTGCAGTATGTTAGGTGAGGCAAGATTAAGCTATAATACAAAGTAATCAGTATGTAGGCCCTATTAGGCAATATGAATTTAAGTTTTGAAATGATTCCTATAGACCTCGAAACTTTATTACACACATTATTAATATGTGGTTTCCAAGAGAGGTATTCATTAACTGTAATACATAAAATTCGATATTTTCAACACGTGATATTTCATGACCACCAATAGTAAGATTTGAGAGGTCACTTGGAACCCTCCTGTTCCTTGTTCTGAAAATAATAAATTTAGTTTTATCAAAATTCAAAGAAAGTTTATTACAACAGAACCAATCGTACAATTTGTCAACTTCTTTTAGTAATAGATATTCTTGTGAGAATTTATAATACAAGTGTCATCAGCAAATAATGAATAATGGAATAATTTTGAAGAATTTGTAATATCATTTATGTATACGAGGAACAGGAGGGGCCCGAGAATAGAACCTTGCGGAATTCCATATTTAATAAGTTTACGCTGTGATTATAGACACCATTGACCATGACAAACTGATATCTGTTATGCAAATAATATTTGAACCAATCTAACGCTAACCCTCTGCCACCATAAGCGTTCAGTTTACGTAAGAGTATGTCATTGTCATTGGTGTCAAAGGATTTTGACAGATCCATGAATAAACCAAGACAGTAAATGCCATCATCAATTTGTTGTGATATAACATTTGCAATGTTTAAAACACCCATGGAAGTTGAAAAATGTTCACGAAATCCAAATGGCTCTGGTATGAGGATGTCATTTGATTGAAGGTGGAAATATAATATTTTGTGAATAACATTTTCTGAAATTTTCGAAAAAATGGTAATAATAATATGGGTCTATAATAATAATATGATGCTTTTATATAGCGCTTAATACAATACAGTTTCTAAGCGCTTTACCATGTTTACAGTTTAAACATAACGTATAAACAACAAATCAATAAATGAAATAGAAAGAGAATTACAGATAACTGGTAATTATTAAGTGTAAAACATAAATAGGTAATTAATATCAACCATAAAACAAATAATTAGAAGAAAGATAACAGATAACTAATTAATAGAAAGATAACAGATAATTATACACTTTTCGACGATTAGCTTTTTTGTAAACAGGTATTATTTTGGATATTTTTAATTTGTCAGGAACGATCCCTTGTGATAATGATTTATTAAATATTGCACAAAGTTGTTCAACAAATAAATGAATGGAGTCCTTAAGAACTCTGGGAGTCAAGTCATCAAACCCACTAGCTTTTGATGATTTCATAGAAGAGACAATATTTAGAATTTTATGAATAGATGTAGGTTTTAAGAATAATGAAGAGTAACTCTTATCAACAGGCAAGAAGTCATGAAATATGTGAGAAGTGGTAGGTATATTATGTGAAATTCTTTCAGCAATATTGACAAAGTAATCGTTAAAGAAATCTGCGATCACACGAGGTGAGGACATATGAACATTATCATTATACATTTTAAGTGATATATTTTGTCGCCTCTTCCCCAATAATCCATTGATATTATTCCAAGTTTTTGTCAGAATCAAGGGCAGCTATACGATCATCTTGTTTATTTATTCTTGCTAATATTTCATCGAGTTTTCTTTCAACAGCATCACTTATTGCTTTAAGAAAGTCGTCACTTTCAACAATATCTTTCAACATAGTGGAAACAGATGGCCTTGGCATTATGAAGATACAATAATAACAACAATATGATGAGACTGATTGCAGATCCTATCATTTTGTTTAGTAATAATGCATACACTGTTAAAAAAACCCTGATTTTACAGAAAAATAAAAGATTTTGCAGAAAGCAATACCAGAATCATTCTTTAAATTCATGAAACAATAATTTTTCTGCAATTTAACAGAACAGGTCTGTTAGAAAAAGGGGAAAAGAGTGTTTTATTTAAGGAAATTTGTAAGATTACACACACCAAATACCACTTTCCTGTAAGATTACGCAATCTGGTAAGATTACAGGTGTTCTCGAGACTCTGCTGCAGGAACTTCTTTTAGTTTAAGGATAAATTTTTTAACAGTGTATAACATTTCCATTTATTTGAAAGCAGGATAAAAGAGCATTGTAGATTAAATGCCTTGCTCACGGGCATAGGTGCCGCGGCCGGGGATAGAACCCCGGATTTTCCATGTATAGCCAGGCGCCTTAGACCACTCGGCCACCATGGCCACGGCACCTCCACTGGCTCAATGACAGCAGATAATCGATTCAAATCAAAGTCAAATATTGAGGGTAATGCAAAGTCTATGGCTATGTACCGACACAAAATGAAGTTACTGGGACTGAAGAAAAATATCACCATGTCAGTTCAATATCCATAGATTCATTCCAGCGTAAATCACAGCATATTTTCGGAAACAGACATCATGTGTAGCAATTGGGTAAGTTCATCTCTCAGATTACATACCTCGATTCAACAAATGATGTAAATAAAAGATGAAATCTATGTCAAGATTTTGGGGACCAGATAGCATGATTGTTTAAGATTTTTTTTTAACTGGCTTAATGTGCTTCATTCTCCATTGAAAATTTGTTTAGCAAACCATCATATTATGTTAAATATGTACAGATTGCTCGATGTAAAATAAGACAGTTATATTGAAAAAAAATGAAGCGCAGTAATTAGATCCTTATAGGATAAATCGATTACCCATGGGTCAAAGATAGAGAAACTTATTTTGTAAGATTGCATCATCAAAAATAAAAGTGTAGGAAAAACTTTGTCATTGTGTCGTACGAGACACTGCCAAAATAGGTTCGGAAAATTAGGGCTCTCCCATTGTAGATCATGAAAATATTTTAGGTATTATCAGGAAGCACCAATGATGGATTATTCCATTGGTATTATGAATCTTCTCGTGCTTTGCCAATAATCGTTCCAGGCTGTGTTTGTACTATCTTATCAGCAAAATTATTGAAAATTGTAAATTCCCTTGCCCCCCCCTCCAAAAAAAAATATGTATATATCTTACTTTATTTTTGGTTAAAACTCATAATTTTCATAAAATTCAGGTATCAAAGTTAGATATTACATGACTTCTTGAAACAGAATGCATGTTGAAATTTATGATATTTTTGAAGTTCTAGTGTGGAATTGCCCAAATCACATTTCTACAAAGTTCATTATCTGCTCTTTAATTTGATACATCAATCAGAGAAGATGGTCAATAAACAAAGTTCTGTTTATTTTCAAAGAGGGTTGAGTTTCAATAATTTAATAAGAATATAAATAACTGCGAACGCCAAGCACGAACTGTTCTTAGCATGGTCAAAAAGGGACCTGTTAAGGAATGAGAGCGCGAAGTGCGAGCTAAACTTTTTTGACATTCCGACCTAATAAGTGGCCATTCTAAGCACCTTTTGTAATCATAAATGGGATAGGTATGTAACTATGCAATAGGGGCGAAAAAGAAAATGGAGAGTTCAGACTTCAAAGTGGGACACTTTATTCATTATTATGTAAATCTTGAATACATGTAGGATATGGTTAAATGGGTATCATAAATGATGTGATCGTCAAGCGTGAGCAGACAATAATTGATATTCTGATCTGAAACTAGAGAAAATGCAGGCTATTACGCATGTGTTAGATTTTCGGACCTAGAATATGGGCATTCTGGTTATTTGTTTAATCATGAAGATCAATAATACAAGCACAAGCTGAAAACATTTGATTTGATATTTTTTTTGTTATTGTTTTAACAAAGGACCAGTATGTTCTGAGGACATTCCGTCATCATATGAAATTGATGATTATCTTCCTATTATTCATAAGCTTGTCGACATATCTTTCTGAAAAAAATAGTTATTACAAGTTCATGAACATGTTATTTTCTCATTGTTAATCTAATCATGACAACGTGGAAGTTGTTGTTTTTAAGGTTTGATAACTGGAAATTTTTAAGCATTTTTTAATTATGAATACGCATTACAATTGTAAAGACATTTTTTAACCATTTATGCGAGCGCAAATCGCGAGCTGATGTTTAAAAATAAAATGTAATGAAAAGGGGAGCTTGTTTGTTTATAGAATTGATATATAAAGTGCTCATTAAATAAATCAAAATAACCTAATAGGCCTATAGGCAGAGGGCAGAGGGCCTACGTATGACAATCACATCTTTATGGAATAGAAGAAGGAACTTGGCAAATGAAACAATTTTTCAATTCAATTTTTTTTATTTCATTTCCATTCAAAACATAATGCAAACTAATATAAAACAATACAAATCAAATACAATTTTACAGAAGGGCATTCTTACCTCGTAAAAAAAACAGTATAATTATATAGAGCATAAATGGAAATGGAAATGAGGGGGATCCACTAAAAAGCAAGGCTTGTAAAATTGTGGATCCCTTGGAAAAGAAGAAATTATAGTCGACTTACTATATGCGTACATGCATGTCAGTAGCGGATCCAGAGGGGGGCGCCCCGGGCGCGCGCCCCCCCCCCCCTATTTTCGCCGGATTTTTTTTTTTGGATGGTTATATTTACTGGATTGGTACAATGTAGTCAATTTCAAGGGCTAGATCTAGTCAAAACTATATTTTAACTTACGCTCATGGCCTTTGTGTTTGCACAAATGCACCTCTGTCATACTGTATTGCAATATGTAAATTCTGGAATTCCAGGGCGCGCAAGTCGATTGGTTTGAAAGTTGCACCACTTGTAATCGGGAGTTGCAGTGCAGTGACCAGTGTGAAGATGTTGGATTGGATATCATTTTTTCCCGAAATTTTGTGTTTTTTGTAACATGCGTTTGTCCGTCTTTATGGCAAATACATGTAAATTGTAAGTAACAGATCGCGAGAGAAAGTGTCAACGATGCGAATGATAATGTCTATCCCCGAGATTATTCTTCACTCAAAGATGAAGCCCTATATCGGGCGCCACGTGCGCAGCATTATCATTCTGCCTTGGTCATGTACGTTTTCACTGAAATGTATAGGTCAGACATATTTGTATTTAATGTAAACTAACTTTTACACTTTCTGGTAGATTCAGAGGCATATTATCCAGGGCGCCCCAACTAAGTTTCGCCGAAGCAATCATTCCAACGAATTATCAAGGAGCAAAATTGTATTAATGATGAGAATCCCCTTAAGAAGCATTATATTACTTTGAGGTTGTGCAGAATGACTGGATTATTGAAGATGATTTGAAAATAATACGAGGGAAAAGGTTGATTACCAGAAGATGATGTCGTTTTTTCTGTAGTTTCTAACAATTTACTGTGCATTTTGGGGAAAAAAGAACCAAATTTTATGCATGTTGCCATATGACTAAACAATTCTCGTTTGAAACACACAATGTAAATACACAAATGACAATAAACAGAATGGATTATTCGGAACTTATCGATTACAAGTCTCAGTTTCGTATCATTTAAATTTGACGTTTCAATCACACGATGCAAGCAAGTGAAGAGCCTTTGCCAAATGTATGTTTTGAATGACCGCTTATACGGTGTGTGACTGGAAACCAGCTCCTAAATGAGTCAGTATGTGTCTTTTATTCATGAAGTTACAGTGATTTAAGTGTGCATTTTTCTTCTAAAGGTGCTTTCAAAATAAGAATTTTGGACATTTTTTGAAAAAGTCCTTGCCGTGGGAGGGGGGTATCCCCCCTCCAACACCCTCCCCCGCTCGGTCGCTTCGCTCCCTCGCCGCTGGCGCCCCCCCTATTTCAAAATCCTGGATCCGCCCCTGCATGTATTACATTCAGGAAAGAAAAAGAAATCATATTGACGGAAACATAATTACTGAACAAATGCAAAGCTTTTCGCACAAAGAGGTCTTCGTTGTAAAGGTTGTTGCGCAAGACAGAAGAAAAAAAACAGAGAGAGGGGATGACAAGACGTAGAAGACAAGACAAAACAAGAGACAGGACAGTACCAAACAACTATTTTTTTAAAAGGAGTAAAACTAAGAATGGGAAAGGGCTGACCATGAACCAGCTTGATCTGGTGAAATAACAAAAGATATGACTGGACAATATAGATGAAAAAAAGATGAATAAAAGTGAAAAAATGTAAGGATTATAATCAAGATAATGAAGTGTTAGTTCCGTTGCGAAGAATTATAGGAATTAAGCAGGATAAGTTTGAGTTTACGTTTGAATGAATTCAAGGAGACACTGTCTTTATCATTATTAGCGAGTGAGTTCCAGAATTTTTTTAGGACCGTTGAATAGGAATGTATTTTTGGCCAGTAAAGTTCTGTAAAGTGGAATGTGAAGTTCGTCAGAGTGTCTCGTGGGGTAATTATGATAAAATTGATTTTTAGGGAACATGGCATCAAAAATATGGGGAAGTGCATTATTATACATGAAGTGCCCTAACTGTAGTAAATACAGGTCTTTGACTTTCAACAGTTTACTTTCTAGAAAAAGTGGGTCCGTATGAGAACGGAAACATGTACTATGAATAATACGAAGTGCTTTCTTTTGCAAAAGCAACAGTTTATCTAATAAATATTGATGGGTATCACCCCAAATAAGAATCCCATGGTTCAAATAAGGCAAGATTAAGGATGAGTAGAGTATGATTAATGATGTGGAGAAAATGCTAAATTTTAGCCTTTTAATAATACGAATATTTCGTGAAATTATTTTGGATATATTTTCAATATGATTTTTCCAAGAAAGTTTACTGTCAACTGTTATTCCAAGAAATTTGCTGTAAGGTACCATTTCTAATGGGGTATTATCAAACATAATGTTCATCGGTAACTTGTCTATGGAATTACTAAATAACATGTATTTTGTTTTGTTAAGGTTCAAAGATAATCGATTGGCTCTTATCCACTCAGTATCATTAATAAGTTCAGAATGAATAACATCAAGTAAAGTTTGTGGATTCTGATGAGAAAAAAAAACAAGGTCGAATCATCTGCAAACAAGATAAGGGATAATATTTTGGATGATCTACAGAAATCATTTATATAAATTGTGAAAAGAAGTGGGCCAAATAAGCTACCCTGGGGGACTCCACAGTTAACATATTCAATTTGCGACCACGCAGCGTGAGCTTAAAATGTTGATGAAGATCATATAAAACGGACATTTTACGAGCACTTGAATCAGTGTAAACGAAAAAATATAATGAACGTGATATTTCAAGCAAAATATAAGCCAATTGAGCAGGACATGAATCTCATCGAACAGGCAATTTTGGCGCTAATCGCAAGCGAAATTGGGGAGCGTTTCATGAAAGAACTTGTCGGACGTTTTATCCGACAAGTCCCATTTTAACCGATGGTTACCATAGGAACAGTGCCTCTCAGCCAATCAAATTCATGGAAAGATGTCAGATCTGACAACTTGTCGGATGAAAATGTTGATGAAACACTCCCCGGGAGTAACATGAAAGGTTTTTTTTGGCATGTTTGGCAAGTCTTCCCCTCATTTTTTTTTTGCATTATTTTATTTACTCGTCTTCATCTTATTTTCCTCTTCTTTTTTTCCTTCTGTCTTTCTCCTTCTTTTCTTCTCTTCTTTCTCCCTTTTTCTGACTCCTCTCCAATTCTTTTCAGGGGAGGGGGCCACTTGGGGGGGGGGGGGCCAGAGCAAATCTCAGGCGGGGGGGGGGGGCACGTGCGCGGCATCCCCCCCGTAGCTACATTACTGACGATCTGCCATGCATTAAAGAGAAATGCCAGTAGTTGCAGTAAACACTGATTCAATGAGAAAGTCTGTAAAACCCGGCTTAATTGTCAGTATATCATAGAGGATCTAGATCTGGTACAGTGAACTTTGTGAAATATTGAAATCTACGCTAAAAAAGTTCACGCTGAAGATCACCAACACAGATAGGCACACGTGGGACAGTGTATTATTATTGTTGGAATGAAGACCCGACGGAAGTGACCGAATCCGCGCTTATTTTGCTTATTTCTCAGCAATTACACAATTTCTTCCAGAATCCTTTGGCACATATTTTTTATTCATACAAACAGACACTTGGGTAGATTCTGTAAAAAGTCATTTTGAGATCATTACCAATACTGGAATTTATCTTTAAATCCTTTTTCTTTTTATTAACATGCAATAGCTTCTGTGTGAAACGGTGAAAATACGTTTGTTTATAAAGATATTGGAAATACAAGCATTGTTTCGAAGTTCTATCTAGACCATTTTTGCGATTGAGGTATCAAATCAGAGCAGATATTGAACTTCTTTAGGCATGTAATTTCCTTTATGAAATTCAGATACCCCCGCCACTCCCTTCTTCAATTTTTTTACTCACTCATGTGTGAATTCAGAAATCTTCTGTGTTGTTCCAGATGCCAGATGAGACTCCAAGCTTTACAACGATCATGACGATAGGTCATTTGTCTATCATTACTAAATCTCGGTTTCATTTTTGTGTCGGACGCACTGTATGTATATATGTATATATATATATATATACAGGAATATATATATATATATATATATATATATATATATATATATATATATGTATGTATGTATTTATTTATTCTGCCATAAAACACCGGATTATGAAAGAAAAGGGGGACGTAATATTTTCTCCCATTTCAAGGTAAAATTCCAGAGCATGCATCGGGAGCCAGAGGAAAGCGAATCTTGTACATTTCTTGTATTATTCTCAGCAGGTCTATGTCAATCCTACGGTCCGGTGTCAAAAACAATATTGAACAATTTAGATTGATGTGCAGATTAATATGATCTTTGTTATGTTTATTTTTTCCTTCGCAGTAAAAAAGGAAACAATATTTATTGTTAGGCCCTATTCTAATTTCCTTCCCCTTTTTTTCAGAGGGTCTTTAATTCCCATCTTTCTTCTTTATTTCTTCACATCTTTACATAATTTCCCTCTTTTATTAATTCTTATTCATATACCATCAAGATCCCTGCGTTACGATCATGCTTAAAAGAGACAAATTATAACAATTCCTGATTATTTTCAGCTATAGAAATAATTTCCGTGGTTTCACCATAGAGCTATGGTTTCACCCAACGAATATTTTTATTATGCTCTCATATAGTGTGGTTTCAATTCACCCTCCGATTTCTTCTTGTTTTTCACCAATAGATGGCGTCCGGTATTCTTCTTCTGTATCCTTCCTCCGCTGTATCGGAGATCCGCAGTTTGATACTGCATTAATGGTAGCGTTACATATTTTGACGTGAGAGTAAGGTAGATCGAGAGAGGTGAATCTTATGCAAGAAATTTAAGACAAGTAGGTTAAGGTCGTTTCTGGAGGAATCTGCTAATTCGACGTCAGGTAGAAACAGGACGGAAGTGGTAAATTGTTGTGGTTCTTGATCATTGAAATACACAGAAAAATACTGCAGTTCCTCGTCTTCTTTTATTAAGTGTAGAAGTGTTTTCCTGTGTGTGCTAAACGCTGGGCATTCTCCAACAAAATGTACAACGCTTTCCAGTTCGGAGTGGCAGAACTTGCAGGACGTTGTGGTACTTTGATTCAGAGATTGCGCGGCGATGTTTTATTTTAGTTTCAAAAACATGAACAACCAAAACAAAGAGGAACGCGTTCGTTCAGGGCCTAAAATCTCGGATTGTTCGCTTGTTTGTTGACATGTCAACACAGCAGCCCAGCTACAGGTTATCTTCAATTGATCTTCACATTCGTATTTTATTTTTGTTCTGAATTCTGCGCCTGCAATAAAACTTTAATTTGAAACCAGAAAGGTCGAATTGCAGACCCGAAATCCATCTCGCTCGGCGCACATCAGTTCGAGTTGCTGCGCTACCGCAGTACCGTAAGTGCACTAGTATTCAACCTACCCGAGCCGAGGTCACTGACCCCATTCTGACCGGCCTAGTTTCAATATGCGTACACTAGATTTGATGCGCGTCGGCACGGTGATTATCGTTGGCCGTTCCCGCCAAAACGCATGCCAAAACCATACGCGTGCAAGTCAGAACGTACGCATGGTTCTTTCATAACGTACGCGTGGATCTGTCATAACGTACGTATGGTCTTGACAGAACGTACGTATGGACATTTTCTATTATACTTCTATGACATTCTTAACGTACGTATGGTTTTGGCATAACGTACGCGTGGTTCTGTCATTACATACGCGTGGTTCTGTCATTGCGTACGCGTGGTTCTGTCATTACACATGCTAATTATAGTCATAACGTACGCGTGGTTCTGTCATAACATACGCGTGGTTGTGTCATAACATACGCGTGGTTGTGTCATAACGTACGCGTGGTTGTGTCATAACGTACGCGTGGCTGTGTCATAACGTACGCAACGGTTCGTACTTTAAACACAGATGTTGGAATGGCCAATCAAATTTCTCGTTATATATATATGCGGGGTATATATATATATAGCCATATACGGCCCGATCGAGTGTGCGCTTGCATATGTGCATGCATATATAATTATATGCATGCACATTATAACCACATGGAGCCTGCCCTGCCACGCTGCCCTACTCCGCTTGAATACGAATAAATTAGGGGTGGCTTTCTGAAAACTAAATTGTTGTTGTTGTTGCGAGCGAGCGAAGCGAGCGAGCAAAAATTTGGACATTTTAATTACAAAAATCAAAGTTTATGATAGATTTTGACATAACATTTGAAAAATTATAGACGTATATTTCTCTTATCACTTTCCTTTTCTCCCCATTTTCTTGGTCGTTAAAAATGGGGGGGGGGGGGGGGAGTGGGGCAAAACGCCAATGTCCTAACAGTAATTTCTTAGGCTTATCCTTGTAAACCAACTTTAAAAAATGTAATAATTTTGGAATTTCATGTATTTTATCCTCAAAATTTTATTCTGGGCAATGTTTGTGAACCTGAACATTATGTGTAGATAACTAGATAATTACTGCGAGCGCAAAGCGCGAGCAGATATTTTTAATGTGAGTTCTGGCTTGATCGAAAAGGGACCTGTTAAGGACAATTTGCAGTTAGCCATTAAGACGACAAATATTTAAACTTTTAGATAATGCGAGCGCGAAGCGCGAGCTGAATTTTTTTTTTGACATTCCGGCCTAAATAATTCACATTCTAAGCACGTTTTGAAATAAACGCGGTATAGGTATAACACTCAGCAATTGATGCGAGCAAAAAGCGCAAGCGGAAAGAAAATGAGATTTCAGACCTAAAAATGGGACACTCTATTTATGTTTTAAATCATGAAAAAGGAAGTTCCTACATTAATAATGTGAGCGCAAACTTGATAAGTTTAGCACGTTTTGAATAAAGATCAAGAGCTCTGCGTATCTCAATAAACATGTATGTGCGTGTTTTAGAGTTAGACGGAATCTGGGCAATATACATTCCATTTTTTATCATGAAAATCAATAATGCGAGCGCGAAGCGCAATTCCGGTATATGAAAAAGGTGAATTTATGCACAATCTAAAGCACTGTGTAGGGAAACTGTGAAGTGTGTGTGGCTAGCACTTAATAAATGATGCGAGTACGAAGAGCGAGCTGATATTTTTATTATTAGAGGTGTTGTTGGCTCAGTGGATAAGTCTCCGGACTGTAAACCACAAGGTCCGGGGATCAAGTCCCACCACAGCATTAGCGTCCTTTGGAAAGGCGTTTATCTACATTTGCCAAATCCGACCCAGGCGTAATAAATGGGTACCAGGTAGTAATTAAGGAATTCCTTGAATGCTCGATGCGCCCGCTAAGGGTATACCGTGCTAGTGCCGGGGTAATAGTATGCAGCGCTTTGAAACATTTGTATTAAGCCCTATATAAATGTTGTAATATTCCTATTCCTCTTCCTAAGCGCGATATGAAACTTATCGAACTTCCTTTCTAAAAAAGAGACAATTTAGTTATTAGGAATTCATGAAAATTTTATTATAATATTTATTTTATCATATTAATGTAATAAGCCTAATGGGTGAGTGAAATTTGTTGACATTTGAGGCCCGAAAACTGGATATTCTAAGCACTTTTATAATCATGAATAGGATTTATGAGTTGATATATATTTAACTATAAAGAATTTCATGGAATGAACAAAGGCAATATTTAGGCCTACTTGGCAAAGCAAATAATGTGAGCCAAAGCAAAAAAGCTGCAAATGATATTCACACCATAAAACGGGAGTTACAGAGCACTTTTAAAAAAATCAATTTGTAAATCAAACAACATAATAAAAGCTCGATGTCCGAGCTGAAATATGTATTGACTTCAAAACTTGATATTTTAAGCTACATATCAGCCTATTGATCAAGATGTGTATCTCATCGAACAGGCTATGCGAGCGCGAAGCGCGAGCGAAAATTTATTGAAGTGACATGAAATATATATTTTCAAATAATTTTCCAAGTCTTCCTCTGACCTTATTTTATTCACTCGTCACCCTCCTCTTATTTTTCCTCTTCGTTTTTCCTCCTTTCTTTCCGGTTCTTTTCCTTTTTTCCCCTTTCTTTCCCCTCTTTTTTTCTCCGCCAATAGGGGGGCCGGGCCCCTCGCCCCCTGGATCCGCCTATGCAATAATAAAGTGTCGTTACGAAGTCTACGTTTAATCTCTCAACAGATCCAAGCAGTGTAATACATGTTTGCATCGCATGATTATTATTATGAACATGCATCACTGGCCAGCTATGCTTATCATTGAATGGGGATGGGAATAAATAATCAGTGATTCAATATAGTTCGTTTATTCATAAAACTTGGCATTTTGAGATATCACACATTCACAAAATTCACTAGAAATTTTCATTGCAAGTTAAAAGCTTTCCATTCAGAATATTAATGTTTGTTTACTAATGATATCAAATCAAGAGTGCTCTGTAATGATAAGGAAAATGCGTTCGTGTTTAATATTTTATCTTTGGGAAATTATATCAATATTAGGATTCGAGGAAATTTAACAGAGTTTTAAGAATACCACTTTTTGGCCCATTACCTCATCACAGCATCAGGTTTTCAGGATGAAGAAACTTTCTTAGATAAGAGGAAAGTTGATTTTGCAACATAACAACTTGGTCTCAAGCCCAAGATAAGATAAAAATGACCCGAGAGAGTTTTCAAATTACCTTCCCAGCTTTGTCATGCAATAAACGCTGTAATTTACTGTAACCTTTTTGCATTACATGTATGTTGATATCTGAAGAATGATTCTATAACAAGTGAAATGATTGGATTTTTCGTGCCCCAACTGGATACAGAATCTTTGAATAATTTAGTTCAAATATGGTGCACTTTTCGGACATTGGAGTATCTGGCACCAGATTAATTGCAATGGTGCTGCCACCATTCATTAGACTTTATAGGATCAAAGGCAAAATAGGACTACAATACTTTCCATTACTTTAGCATAGGCGGATCCAGCCCCCCCCCCCCCCCTATTGGCTGCGCAAAAAAAAGAAACAAAAAGAAAGAAAAAAAGGAAAAGAGAAGAGAAAAGTAAGAGGAGTAAGACGTTTGAATAAAAAATCAAAATGAGGGGAAGACTTGGAAAATAAAAAGAATTTTTCATGTCACTCTATAAAATTTTGGCTCGCGCTTCGCGCTCGCATTGCCTGTTACATGTAGGTGTTTAACATAACTTGCTCAATATGGAGCTTATCAATATCAAGTTTGGAAGTCAATATACAAAACATATTTCACCTCGGAAATGATTTGATTTACCAGGTTCTTATTATTTTCGTGTATTCCATAAAGTTTTCGAAATATCCCTTTTCAGGCCTGATTGTCAAAACGAATCAGCTAGCGCTGCACGCTCGATTGATGAGCTATGTATTATGTGCCATTATTGAGTACACAACAAACTACTTAAAATCCCTTTTCATGACAGCTAAACAAATATTTCGGCTCGCGATTTGCACTCGCATTAAATAAGATATCAATTTAATAATTTAATTGTCCTTTTTGTTTCATCTCGCGCCTAATTAGCAAGAGGAATAGAAAGATGATCAAAGATCGCATACATTCGTAATTCCGAAGGTTCGTTAGTTCGAAAACGAAATGAGGTTCGTAATTCCGAAGGTTCGTTAATCCGAAAACGAAATGATGTTCGTAATTCCGAAGGTTCGTCAGTCTGAAAACGGAATGATTAACGAACCTTATTTCGTTTTCGGACAAACGAACCTTCGGAACAACCGTCTTATTTCGTTTTCGGATTAACGAACCTTCGGAACATCGAACCTCATTTCGTTTTCGGATTATCGAACCTTCGGAATAACGCCACAAATGTTCGGATTAACGAACCATTTTACGTTTTCGGATTAACGAACATAGAGGTAAAGGCAATTTACGTGTTTCGGAATTACGAACCTTCGGAATTACGAAGTGTAACCTAGAAAGATAGCCACCATTTTCATTTGATGACATGTCCTAAGGATGTTCCGGTCCACTCAAACTAATAATGATAAAAAACTATCAGCTCTTGTTTAAAGGAGAATGAAACCATTGGAACAAGATAGCTTGTGTGAAAACAGAAAAATGAAAGAAACAGATCAACAAAAGTTTGAGAAAAATAATGAATAAGTTATGAGCATTTGAATATTGCGATCACTATTGCTATGGAGATAGCAAATTGACAATGCGACAAAGATGTGTGATGTCACTGATGAACAACTTTCCCCATTACTTTAGTATATATTTCAATTGAATTGCCTCTTTTATCACATCTATCCATAGATCGTGTGTTCTTTCTACATGAGGGCATGTAATACATATATTTTAAGAATACATCATGGATAAATTGTTTGTATCATCATAAGAAAAAGTAAAAAGAAACATTTTGAGGGTATTTTATAGTCCACCAAAGGGAAAGTTGTTCATCAGTGACATTACACATCCTTGTCGCAATGGTGTGAATATTTAAAAAAAATCAGCTCGCGCTTCGCCGTTTAATGACATTGTCCTTAAAATGTCTCTATTAGGTCAGAATAATTGGCAACTGGCCGCGCTCACTCAGTGATTCAAAAGATTTGCTGGTGCCCCCCCCCCACGGTAAGCCACTATGGACATATCAATGACAATTCCTTGCATATCTAAAACATGATTGCAAAAAAAATGCCAAAATATTTCAGTTATGCCCCCACCCATCAACACGGATTTACGCCAGTGGTCAATATAAATCTTTTATCGAAAAAGATCTGCTCGCGCTTCGCGCTCGCATAATTATGAATTTAGTTAGAGGGGAGGTTTTTGAGAAGGAGGCCTTTAATGTCTTGCTTTCACAGGTAAGAATATATATCTTACAAAGTTACGCTCGCCCTTCCCGCTCGCATTTATAAATTTTGGTTGAGGGGAGGCTTGCAATGCCTTGCTTTAGGGCAGATTATACTGAAGAAAAAAAAAATCTCTCGTTAGCTCACGCTTTGGGCTCGCATTTAAAAATATATTATTCGAGGGGCTGCTTGAAATGCCTTGGTTCCAGGTCAATATAAATCTTATATCGAAGAAGCTCCGCTCACGCTTTCACACTCGCAAAATTATGAATTAAGTTTGAGGGGAGGTTTTTGAGAAGGAGCCCTTACCGTAAATGTCTTGTTTTCAGGTCAAAATATGTATCTTTCAAAGTTATGCTCGCCCTTCGCGTTCGCATTTATAAATTTTGGTTGAGGGAAGGCGTGCAATGCCTTGCTTTCATATAGGCGGATCCAGGGGACCGAGGGGCCCGCCCCCCCCCCCCATTGGCGGAGCAAGAAAAAAGAAAAAAGGGGAAAGAAAGAAAAAAATGGAAAAGAGGGGAGAAAAAAGAAGGGAAACAAAAGAGGAGGAAAAGAGTGAATAAAGTAAGATGAGGGGAAGACTTGGAAAATAATATTCAAAATATTTCATGTCACTAAACAGTATGAATTTTCGCTCGAGCTCGCAGTGTCTTTTAGGTGATTTGAATATCTTGCTCAATAAGGAGCTTAAATATCAAGTCAATCAAGTCAATATATAAAACATGTTTTAGTTCGGAAATCGAACTTTCATTATTTTATTAGATTTACATTTAATTGATTTTTAAAAGTGTTCTGTAAAAATTTATGTTTTATCATCTAAATATTAATATTTTCTGCTCGCGCCTACGCGCTCGCAAAATTTGATTTGTCAGGTACATATTATTTCCTGTATCATTCCATAAAAGTTCTCAAATATCCCTATTCGGGTCAAATTATCAAAACATAACAGCTAGCGCTATATCCCAAAATGAATTTTATAACAAACTACCTGAAATCCCCATTTCATAACAGTTTATCAAAAATTTCGGCTCGCGATTTGCGCTCGCATTGATTGTTGAAAGTATATTAATTCATTTATCTTATTCATAATTACAAAAGTGCTTTAAAGTCCAGTTTTCAAGCCATAATAAATTAACAGATTTCTCGCTCTCATTAGGCTTATTAGATTAATAATGATAATTAATGATATTAATTTAGATATTAATTTAATAATCAAATTTACCCCTTTTCAGAATGGAATATCGACAAGTTTCATCTCCCGCTTCGGAAGAGAAACAAGAAGGTAGTCATCATTTTCATATGGTGGCATGATGTTCTTAGAATATCCCTGTCCTCAGTGGCGTAACTAAATCGGCTGACCAAAAAAAAACTGGGAAAAGGAGAAAAAGAGGGAGAAAGGAAGAAGAACGTAGTGGGAAAGAAGAAATTATTATTCATTATAATGGTATATTATATTATAATCATGTTATGTTATATCACACAGGAAACATTTTTATCATAGCTTTATGAAACACAATTTGCACAGGGCCTAATTGTTCCTGGTGCTCGCATTGTCTGTTTAAAGAAATATATAAAAATGTTGTACGAAACTCCCGTTTTAAGTCAATATACACCAAATATATTATTGTTTTATGTAATCAATTTAATAAGTGACCTATGCTTCTTCTTCATGACTACTTAAACCGATTGCCCCATGTTAAGGTCTTAATAGAAATCCTTTCCTGTTCGTGATTACGTTCGCATCAGTTGAATAGTGAGATACGTCTGCTCTCCGTGCAATCCTAAAATCAGTCCTTAAATGTCACTTTTGGTGATCTAAATATCACAAATTTTCAGATCGCGCTTCGCGCTCGCATCATTTGATTAGTAAAATACGTATGGTCTTAGTGAATTCCTCAAATATGCCTTAGAAGCCTCACTTCAGGTCTGAATTATCTAAATTTTCAGCTCGCGCTCCGCGCTCGCAATATTTGATTAGTGAGTTACGTATGGTAATCATGATTACAATGACTACAAAAAGTGCTTCATGTGTTCAGATGTAATTCTAACAAAATCAGCAAGCGCTTGGCACTCGCATTATATGACTATGGTAAGATATATATATATAATCTTATTGGATTTCTTTTAAAAAATCCTGTTTGGGGTCAATATATAATTTCAGTTCGTGCTTCGCGCTCGCATCATTTGGTTAGTAGAATATGTATGGTTTTGTGAATTCCTACAAAAAAAGCCTTAAAATGTTCCTCTTCAGATCTGAATTTCCTAAATTTTCAGCTCGCGCTTCGCGCTCGCAATATTTGATTAGTGAGATGTGTATGTTATTCATGATTACAATGACTTCAAATGCTTACATGTAATTCTAACAAAATCAGTGCTTGGCTCTCGCATTAGATGGCTATGGTGAGATATGTACACTATTAAGTGATTCCTCACTCTTTGGGGTCAATATACATATATATACAAAAAATTTTGGCTCGCGCTCGCACTGATTAGCAAGACAGGTATGTATCATGATTACAAAATCAATTATAATGTCTCTTTTTAAGTATAAATATAAAAAAAATTCAGCTCTCGCTTCGCGCTCGCAGTATTCGATTGCTGAGATGCGTATTTTTATTCATGATTACAATGAATACAAGTACTTTCTTAAAATGTCTCTATTAGGTCAGTATACCTGACAACTGAGCGCGATTCGCGCGCTCACCAAGTGAATCAAAATTTTTGCTGGTGCCGGCCCCCTCCCCCAATGCCATGACCCTCGGTACGCCACTGCCTGTCCTATGTTAAAACTCAAAGTAATAATGATGAAAATATCAGATCTTTTTTCAACTGTGATTTATATCCGCCTCACAATTTTCCTACAACGTGCTTGAAATACAGAGCTTACATTTACCCCTTTTTTAGATCGGAATATCAAATATTTTAACCTCGCGCTTCGCGCTCGCTTCATTGATTTTCATGATGAAAAAGGTATTCAGAATGCCCAGATTCTAGGTCAAAATCTGAAACATGCACACGCATGTTTATTCAGATACACAGCTTCGAATTGTTCTATATTTAAATTATTATGAACCTATATATCCAGTTTAAGATCAGAATATCAAAAATTTTCTGCTCACACTTTGCGCTCGCATTATTAATGTAGGAAGCCCGGAGGGGCCACTTACATTGACGAGTGGATACCATGCGCGACCAAAAAAACACGTAAAAAGGATGTCTTTTTCACGATTGGGCACGTTACGTACGTAACGTGAAAAGGGTGTCAAAAACACACAAATAATGAAAAAAAGGGTATCTATTTCGCTAGGAAAATTACGTGTTTAGGGTCGAATTTGCGGGGATGATAAAACAAAATTCAAATGTTTTATAAAGGATGTCCTTTTTGCCCCAACACTTCGTGTTTAGAGTCCGATTTGCGCGAGGTGTAGAAGATGGGGTCGTACTAAACCAAATAAGGTAAAGCCAACGACCGAAGGACCCAAATAAAACATTCATGTACTTGCTTAGGGGTTCATTTCAGGGAATATTTGCCAAGAGTATATCGTTTTGTTTCCAATACTTGTTAAGGGTAGGGTTTCACACGCCAATACTTGTTAAGGGGTGCATTTTCAGAATATGGAAATTACGTGTTTAGGGTGCTTTTCGAGACCCCATGGTCGCGCATGGTATCCACTTGTGAATGGAAGTGGCCCCCCCGGGGTAGGAAGATACCATTTGTGTTTTATACCCAACTTTTTTAATGATATACAAAACTTGAATAGAGTGTCCCATTTTTAGGTTTGAAATTTTTTTTTTTGCTTGCACTTCGCGCTCGCATCAATTGTTGCTTTCATGATTACATAAAGTGCATAGAGCGTTAATTTTTTAGGCCAGAACGTCAAAAAAATTTCAGCTCGCGCTTCGCGCTCGAATCATTTAATCATTGAAATATGCATCGTCTTGGGGGCTATAACTACAAAACGTCGTTAACAGGTCCCTTTTCGACAAGGCCAGAACGCATTATAAAAATTTATGCTCGCGCTTCGCGCTCGCAGTAATTATCTAGTTATATACGCATCTTGTTTTGGTTCACAAACATTGCCCAGAATGTTCAATTTTCAGGACAAAATACATGAAATTTCGAAATTGTTTAGCTCGCACTTCGCTCTCACACTATCTTAATAGGGGTTATGAAATTATTACACATTTATGTTGTTGATAATAATAAAGCTCAGAAATTACTCAGAAATTGTTTTGCCCCCCCTCAAAAAAAAAAAACAGGATCAAAAAAGAAAAAAGAGAAAGGGAAAGGAGTAAGGGTGGAATTAAATATTATTTTCCAAATATTATGTCAAAATCTATTTTTGTGATAAGTTTTTTAAAAATGGCTCGCTTGCTTGGCTCGATCATAACTTCTTAATAATTTTACGTGATATGCCATATCGAGCCCCCTCAATTTTTTGGCTCATTACGCCGATGGGACAACCCCTTCAAAGAAACAAACAAAAATCAACTTTGAGCGACCGATCGGGAAAAATATGGGCCAGAAAATTTTTTGGGTCCCCTCTATTGGCAAAGGCTGGATCCGCCCCTGTTTCAGGTCAGATTATATTGAACAAAAAATCTTCCGCTCGTGCTTCGCGCTTGCATCAATAGATTATGTTTTAAGGGGGGCAAGATCATTATATCAGGTGATTATAAGAAACTTATTTTAAACAAATAAAAGGAATCAAAAACTTTGTTTTCATGTTAGTAAATCGAATATAATTAGGCTCGCGCTTCGCGCTCTCATATTTAAGTTATGAAGGAAGGAGAAGGGGTTAAACTCATTATTTCGCCGGAGATTATATAAGAATAGAAATATCACAAAAGGGCTCCGAATGCCTTGGTTTCCAAATCACTATATTATTTTTTTTATCCTCTCACGCTTCGCGCTCGCATGACCCCCCTTCCCCATTTGATCACCGATACCGACCTCAGTCGATGTCGAAGGCATCGTGCCAATAGCTTTGTTGAATCTCCGTTGCAAACGGGCAACCATGCTCAGCAGGTTGCAATTGAAAGAATGGCGGGATCGAATTCAGCTTCATACGTTCAATTATACAACAAGCTTTCTCATTGGTTGTACGACTGTTGTACTGAATTGTACTGAATTACGTACGCGTGGTCTTGTCATTACACACGCATGGTTATGGCATAACGTACGTGTGGTTCTGTCATTACATACGCGTTGTTTTGGCATAACGTACGCGTGCTTCTGCCATTACGTACGCGTGGTTTGGTCTATGAGTTAATAATTTTTCCGGGAACCACGCGTATGTAATGACATAACCACGCGTATGTAATGACAGAACCACGCGTACGTTATGCCAAAACCATACGTACGTTAAGAATGTCATAGAAGTATAATAGAAAATGTCCATACGTACGTTCTGTCAAGACCATACGTACGTTATGACAGATCCACGCGTACGTTATGAAAGAACCATGCGTACGTTCTGACTTGCACGCGTATGGTTTTGGCATGCGTTTTGGCGGGAACGGCCAACCATAGCTGATGCTATGATGGCTGTAGTGTAGAACTATACGCGTGCAGAATTGCACTGCCTATGCACGAAAATCAACGACGAAAATCAAGTAAATTCCTACCTTCCGGAGTGGGTATACAGGAAAGCTGGTGTACACGAAACGGTAAGAATCTGTTTAAAATTCAATATAATTGTCAATATTTACATAAAATAATGTTTAAATGCGTAGATTCAATGATCTTACAGAGCACTCGTCCCGAACATCTGCATTCCGCGCCATCACGATCGCAAATGACGTTTTGAGTTAGAGTTAATGGAACGTAAACGTCGAGATGGCGCTAGCACTAGTATTCAACCTAGGGGTGATTGAGCAATTGTAATAGTGAATCGCAGTGTATATACATATATCATTTTTAATTGATTGATTTCTATTCTTGGCGTTTATACATGTAGAATGTGATGATGATAATGATGGTGATAGTGATGATGATAATGATGGTGATAATGATGATGATAATGATGATGATAATGATGATGATCATGATAATGATGGTGATAATTTATGATGACGAATTTGATGGTAATGGCGATGATTGGTGATTAAGTTAATGATGATAATGATGAGTAATAATTCATCATGATGAAAGTGATGTTCATGATGATGATAATAGATGATGTTTGACGATGATGATGTTCATGATGATGATAAAAAATGATGTTTGACGATGATGATGTTTGATGATGATGAGTGATCTTTGAAGATGATGAAAGCTGGCGAAGATGTTTGACGATGATGAGTGATGACGAAGATGTTTGACGGTAATGAGTGATGACGAAGATAATGTTTGATGTTCATGATGGTGATAAAAGATGATGTTTGACGATGATGATGATGAGTGATGAAGAAGATGATGTCTGATGAAGAAGATGATGTTTTAAGATGATGTCTGATGAAGAAGATGATGTTTGATGATGATGAGAGAGGACGAAGATGATGTTAGATTATGATGAGTGATGACGAAGATGTTTGATGATGATGAGTGATGACGAAGATAATGTTTGATGTTCATGATGATGATAAAAGATGATGTTTGCCGATGATGATGTTCATGAAGATAAAAGATGATGTTTGACGATGATGATGTTCATGATGATAAATAAAAGATGATGTTTGCCGATGATGATATTTAATGATGATGAGTGAGGTTTGAAGATGATGAGTGATGACGAAGATGTTTGATCATGATGAGTGATGACGAAGATGATGTTTGATGATGAGTGATGACGAAGATGATGTTTGAAGATGAGTGATGACGAAGATGATGTTTGACGATAATGAGTGATGACGAAGATGATGTTTGATGATGATGTCTGATGAAGAAGATGATGTTTGATGATGAGTGATGACGAAGATGATGTTTGACGATAATGAGTGATGACGAAGATGATGTTTGATGATGATGTATGATGAAGAAGATGATGTTTGATGATGATGAGAGATGACGAAGATGATGTTTGATGAAGATGATGAGTGATGAAGAAGATGATGTTTGATGATGATGACGAGTGATGACGAAGATGATGTTCATGACGATGATAAAAGATGATGTTTGACGATGATGATGTTCATGATGATAATAAAAGATGTTTGCCGATGATGATATTTAATGATGATGAGTGATGTTTGAAGATGATGAGTGATGACGAAGATGTTTGATGATGATGATGAGTGATGAAGAAGATGATGTTTGACGATGATGATGAGTTATGACGAAGATGATGTTTGACGATAATGAGTGATGACGAAGATGATGTTTGATGATGATGTCTGATGAAGAAGATGATGTTTGATGATGATGAGAGATGACGAAGATGATGTTTGATGAAGATGATGAGTGATGAAGAAGATGATGTTTGACGATGATGATGAGTGATGACGAAGATGATGTTTGATGTTCATGATGATGATAAAAGATGATGTTTGACGATGATGATGGTGAGTGATGACGAAGATGATATTTGATGAATATGAAATGGTGATGATAATGATGAACAGTATTATCGTTTTACTAGATCTAATTCATTTTAATTTACTTTGATAAGTTATTAATTGATATAAAATTATGTTTTAATTCTCAGGAAATGCCCCGAGCTCCGAAATGGAATCAAGAAACAATGAACAACGCACTCCGGAGAGTGAGGTTAGGAGAGCTCTCAATAAAAAGGCGGCCAAAGAATATCAGGTCCCATACGGGACATTACGGGACAAAGTAGCCGGAAGGACACCAGCAGAGGTTTTACGGTATGGTCCTCGCCCATTTCTCACAACGAACGAGGAAACAGAGATAGTCAACTGGGCAGTAAAGATGGGACGTGTTGGCTTCGGTCAGAAAATGGAAGACATCCAGAACGTAAGTTTAAAATCCCTAAAATCGAATTACGCTAAGAAGATGACGATGATGTTAACAAAAGAGTTAAAACTGGTATAATGATGATAATGAAAGCAACAAGAATATCAACAAAAATATCAGTGATGCTAACAACAAAGATTATATTAACTATAATGATGGTGGTGATGATGGTGTTGATAATGGTGATGATACTAAGAACAAAAGATTGATAAGAATGCATGGCCGTAAGCAGCGGGGGGGGGGGGGGG
Source organism: Lytechinus variegatus (assembly GCF_018143015.1). NCBI lineage: Eukaryota > Metazoa > Echinodermata > Echinoidea > Temnopleuroida > Toxopneustidae > Lytechinus > Lytechinus variegatus. The sequence continues at coordinate 2,642,137 of NC_054748.1, read as the reverse complement.
GTGGGCGGGCAGTTGCCTCCTCCCTGAAATTTTGAAAACCATGTTTTTAAACTGAGAATTATCATAAAATTCACCTGTAATGAGCACTAAATCCTTTAGATTCACTTTCGAAAATGGAAAAATACCGTGTAAATTATGCCACTTTTTATTTCTATCTTATATATCAGTGTTCAGCTTATGAATGTTTTATTATCCTGAGTTTTATCGATTTTTACATGGTTCTGTAACCATTAATTCATACACTTCACCTCTGCATTGTGTACTTTAATTCGTTGATAAATACTTGAATTTAATTACATTTACTGTATTTCTTTGTATAATATATTGTAAATTTTCTTGCATTACATTGTATCACTTTAAGTACATTTTTTAGATATTACTTTGATTTTTATTTCATCTTAAATATCGATTTACATGTATTCATATTTTTAATGTCAGTACCATGATGTAAAAGAGTTTTTTAACTGATCTTGTCATCTTGAATAAATATATTTTACTAAATAAATACGTAAATAAAAATCGCCTCATGACAAAATCGGTAGCTTTGCTCCCTCACTTTTATTTTCTTTTTTAAATTAGGGGCATATACACGTCTAGCGTACCCCTCTCTCTACCTGGCCGCAAAAAAATCTTGATTTAACTATATACCTGTACTTTTTATTTCTCAAACTACTCAGGTTGTGAAGAGAATGATGGAAAAGGAGAAACGGACGAACCCTTTCGTGGCCAATAGACCGGGCAGACGGTGGTGGACAAGTTTCCGCGCCCGGAACCCGAAGCTGGTGTTCCGCAAGGCCCAATCAGTTGGCAAAGAAAGAACAGCCGTGACAAAAAACAGGATAGATAGGTAAGCATTTGTAACATTGAAAATCAACGAAATCTGTATTATATTTAGTTTAATTAGGAACGTAGTTTAATATATGTACATGGTATGTCATCCCTATTAAATTGTTCCTGCTCCTATTTTTCCTCTTATATATTTTTGCTTCTTTTGACTTAACTTCGGTTGAGTCCATAATCATTGTGCATGCCCGCTTGTATAAAAAGAGAAAGAACTATTATAATTGCTGAAATGCATTGAAGTGAAGTTACATATGAATAGAAAGACAAGTGAATTTTTATCTAAATGGGCTACCTCAGGATGAAAGTAACATCGTTTTAATCAATAGAGAACAATTTAGATTTTAAAAAATGAAGCTATTGGATTCAAAACTTTTTCATGATTTCGGAGGAAAAAAGATTGTGCTGCGCTCCTCATAACTCGCCGGAGCAACCTGATGATGCAATATCAGAAGTTGTTCATTTATAATAGATGCTATGAAGTAATAACTATTTAAAAGACAACTCGAAACATATGCATGTATTGTCAAATTGATTTATTTCCTTAACAGATGGTTTGAAGACCTGGAGAAATACTTGGAGGAACATAATGCCCGGAGCATTCTGGAGGAACCAAGCAGGATCTTTAACGCAGATGAGTCCGGCTTTCCGCTTGGAGGACGTTTGAATGACAGAGTACTCGCACTGAAGGGGGAAAAAGTCGTGCAGCAGTTTAAAAACTCTGAAAAAGGACAGGTGACGGTGTTGGTAACTGTTTGCGCGGAGGGCAGCTTTTTGCCACCCATGATAGTGTTGCCAGGGAGGCATAATGGAGCAGCTTACAAAGGTGCGCCAAGGAGTGCTTTCTTTGCTCGAACCAAAAACGGCTGGATGGACAGCAAGGCCTTTTACGGCTTTATTGCTAACCTATTCCAGCCATTTTTGGCTCAAAAGAAAGTGCCCCTTCCTGCGCTCTTGCTCGTGGATGGTCTTTCCGCGCATCAGACGTTGGAGGTGGCGAAGCTTTGCGAAGGGAATGGTATACTCTTGTATCGATTCCCTCCCAATGCGACGCACATTCTCCAACCGTGTGATGTGTCGGTATTTAGATCCCTGAAGTCATCCTGGAACAGGGCCGAGCAGCTGTTCCGTTTCCGCCACCCTGGCGACTACGTCACGAAAACCACCTTTGCGACAGTTTTCGCTGACGCTTGGCGAGAAATTCTGCAAAAGCCGAGCATTGCTGCGTCAGGATTTCGAGCAGCAGGGATTTTCCCATTTACGAAGCGGTATAATTCTGCCTTACTTAGAACAGCAGAATTATACCACTTCGTCGATACCCCTCAAGAAGGGATCACTCCAGTGAATGACGCGTTCATTCCGGAGAGTGACGATATGAGGTCTTCTCAACCAGATGAGCCAGAAGATGACATTCCATCATCATCTTCTGCTCATCTGGGACATGGAGGGGACATGGTCATGGATCCTTACAGGATCCATGACCTTCCTCCATGTCATGAAAGACCTCTAAACGAGGCATTCATCGCTCCATCTCTCGATGAATGCCTCGTTTACCCAGAAATCGAGGTTTCTAATCAGCGGAGGCGTAAGGAACAATTGCCAGAGGCAATTTCAGGAGAAGAATTCATTAGGTTTGTGACAGAGAGAGAGAATAAGAGAGAGGAAGAGGAGAGGAAAAGACAGAGAAAGGAGGAGAGAGAACAAAAGAGAGTGGAAAAAGAGAAGCAAAAAGAAGTACAAAAGGAACAGAGAGAAAGACGGAAACAGGAGCTTGAAAAGAAAAAGATGGATCGTGAGATAAGAGTGAGAGAGAAGTTGAAGCAAATGAATGAAATGAGAAGTAAGAAAGATAGACAGGAGAAAGAGAAAGAGGCAGAGAAAACGTCAGAGAATGGGAAGACAAAAAACAAGAAGATAGGTGGGAAGAGTAAGGAGAAGAGTATAAGAGTGGACGATGACACAGAAGATGATGTATATGTATGCCCTGAATGTTTGACAAGTAACGATATTCAGTGGATTGGTTGCGACTTTTGTATGGTGTGGGTCCACCACAAATGTTCCACCCTTTCTGAGTGTCCTATTGAGGAAATTCATAAATACCAATTTAGATGCAATTTCTGTTAAATCTTATTTTATTTTGTGTCGCCACTTTTTAACACATAGTACACTTGTTGGTGTTTGTTTGAATGAAATGTAACTATGTGTGCAATAATATTACAAAGATATATGCAATATGTATATGCAGAGTCTCTTTAACGTGGTAACCTTGAGATATTAACATGATTTACGTTTTGCTCTTATGGATGCTGGAAAAAAAATGTATGTACTTGTTGATAAACTTTGTCCGACATGCCAGATTGTATGACAATGTCAATTTGTATCGAAATGAAATGTACATTTCTTGATAATTGTTACATTTGTTAATAGATATTATAAATTCAATTCTCACGACCGTGGCGGAAAAACAAGCACTAGTATAATTCTTGTTGACATATTTCGCCATATTGTACGATAAGTTTCAAAGCAATTTGTATTTACATAGTATGTTTACTGTCATCATATTTGTTATATATAATATTTATTTAAAAATTCATCTTAGTGAGTAAAGTAAACATATAAACTTTGTTTGCAGAATATTCACTACAAAACTGCCAACTAAATTGTTGGTGCTAAGCGCCAACAATTTAGTTTGCAATTTTCGAAAGGGAAAATTCCTCATTGGCTAATTTTGCAAAGCGCCGTCACCTGTCCTTATATGTATTTGTTTTGTTTTCTCTCTCTGATTGTTTTCTCTTCAGTAAATTTCATGTAATGTGTGCAATTTTACAAAATTCAAAGTTATGTTTATGACTCATCAGTGTGCAATATCCATCTGTCTTTTTCCTTCCTACATTTTAACTATCTCCATAATATGCCAGAACACATGGCCTCCTTCATTTTCACAATTGTATTATCATCATTTATATCACATACAAACTGATGAAGCCTTTCTAAGTATAGAGGCAATTTATTCCTGCATTTTGTAGCCGACATTGTAAAATGTTCTATGCGGGTTTAAGCAATGTGACATTTGTATTATCATCATTTATATCAGAATAACAAACAAGATGGACTTTCAACTGTTCAATGCTTTTCTTGAAACTAAGAAAGAAGAAACTGATGAAGCCTTTCTAATTGTAGAGGCAAATCATTCCTGCACTTTGTAGCCGACATTGTAAAAGGTTCTTTGCGGGTTTAAGCATTGTGACATTTGTATTATCATCATTTATATCAGAATAACAAACAAGATGGACTTTCAACTGTTCAATGCTTTTCTTGAAACTAAGAAAGAAGAAACTGATGAAGCCTTTCTAATTGTAGAGGCAAATCATTCCTGCACTTTGTAGCCGACATTGTAAAATGTTCTATGCGGGTTTAAGTTTATGTAACTGAAGACATAAGACAGGGTAGAGCAGGTCATGACCACAGACGTGATCAATGATTGAAGAACATATCAGGTGTTATATATTTAATCAAATCTTATTATTATATTACGAATCATGTCTAATATATGATCAGATCTGATTATTATAAAAAGGGTTACAGGTCATCACTTATAAACGACATAATCCTTCCTGATATGTATCAAATGTAATGTATTATATTTATATTTAAAAAGTAATAATAAATCAGCAAGATATATGAAAGGATAATACTATTACTACGTGGTTGGTTTGTATGCCTTGATAATTTTTACTTACATTTTGATCAGATGATGTGAACAATGGTGAAAGCGAAATCAATTTGATGAGTATGAGCATGGAGAAACTAGTAATTCGATGTATAAGAAAATGAGTTTAAAGAAGAAAATTCATGTCACTTTCAGTCAATATTTGAAAATTTAATTGCTTGATTAATAAAATAAAATATTTATAGATTTATCACCAAATCAATCCCAAACTTGGCAAACATAAATCACTATCAATATATCAGCTTATAGGCCTAATACAAAAGGAAATTTGACATTGACAATGTTTCTGCATGATGTCAGGACACAATCAGAATCATTCCATGAATACATTTTGATTTATTCATAAGTAAGATCCAATTAATAAGGAAAGGGATGTAAAACAGAAAATCCATAATTAGAAGAGTATGTGAAGGGGAAAGTTAAACAGATGAAGATTGAATGATCATTATCAAAAAGATTGTTATCCGCTCCACAATGATTTCTATCAATAACAAATCCTCATTTCAATGACAAATCAAATTTGTGGTATTGAAATATAGAAATAATAATTGAAACAATTTATATTGAACAGTTTATTTATAATGACTAACATGATAAGAAACAAATCCAATAAAGGAATGGTAATGACATTTTAAAACAGCAAAGCAACAATGAACTGAACATATCTCTTCATGCAAACAACAATTACAGCGATTTTTTTTTAATATTACAAGCACTTAATACAAGGGGGCTTTAAAATCAGGGGATGCCTAATTTGATAATTAATTTATACCCTTTTCCATGCCTGTTTGACTTTATTTCAAGATGTGAGCATGCCCACCCCCCCCCCAAAAAAAAAAATAATAAAACATGGAAAGGCTGGATATAATCCTAACTAAAAGTGGCGTGGAGCCAAATAAAGATCAGATTCCTGGCCCCAAGAAAGATTTTTTTGTAATTTTTTTTTTCGATCACTGCAACATGAAGAGCTTTTGGTTTGATTTCTACTTGTTAGCATACGTACCTGAATTCCAAGGGGACTCAAACTGTGCATTAGGCCAAAGGATAAAGTAGAAGACAACAATTGGTAATGAAGAATATATGTTCCTTAGGACGTTCAGAGAATTCAGTGGAGACACACATTTTTTTACACACTTTTTAATAATGAGATAAAAAGAGAACATCACATCACGAGTATCCATCAGCCATCCCCTTTAAAAAGAAAAAAAACGAGGGGGCCCCAGCCCCCCCCCCCCCCTTCGACTATTGGAAGAGATCCCATTTGTGGTGAGAAAAAACAGGGATTAGTCAAAGTCGGAGGAGAATGATAATATATCATATATAATAATAGTGGGGCAATCTACGCCGTTTGAGATTGTGAGATAGCGCCATCTATCACCACTAGGTTGAATACTAGTGCAGAGGGGTTGAATACTAGTGCAAAAACCCGTCGCCATGTAATTCGATCGCCCGCGCGCACAGTCGACTGGTTGAAGAAAAAAATAACGGAAACAGAAGCACCAGCATTTGCGCTTGGAAATAAGACAGGTCTGAAATTCAGGTAAATTCCATATTTCTATATATTTGAAGAAACTCGCAAAACGGGTTGAATACTAGTACATTTACAGCTTGAAGAGACTTGGGGGGAGGGGCGGGAGGGGGTTTGGGTGGTCCGCTTCTACCCATTCTCAAAATATAATTCCCCCACCTTAGTTTTGGATATCAGGAGAAATAATTCTAAAATGATATCTACAGATGTGTTCGATGAAACATGTAAACAAAGAGATATATGACATGAATGTAAATAATAAAAACAAAATAACAAACATATCTTACACACTGTAAAAAATGAAGTGCTAATTTAGCACTTACAGTGTTTGTATAGTGACTGCACTACGAGAGATGAATTCCTAGTTAAATTTTAAACTAGAAAATCGGCACTCGTCGTGCAGTCACTATAAAAGCACTATAAGTGCTAAATTAGCCCTTCATTTATTTTACAGAGCACCATTAATATAAGTTATGTCACAGTTCTATGTAGGCCTGTAATCATAACTAACCATTTAGTCATGGTTGATATTTTCTAAAAAAAAAAACCGCCTCCCCCCTCCATCCCCGAAAATGGTGATCATCTTCAGTAACAGGGGCATTTCACTTACTTTTGAATCTACCTCTTTGTCATGAAGGTCTGGAAAGCACAAGTCATCTTTCTTCAGTCCGGTTAGAGTCAACTCACAAACACTCGTTCGATTGCAAATTGCATCTAACAAGTCTGTTGATAACTTGACAACTAATCTCCTTTGTCCCTGTTGAAATATACAGAATGTACTCAGAATGAAAACAATTTATTTCCAAAATCAATAAAGCGATTCAAAAACAAAAATGTGGCAAGCTGAAAACAGGATTTAATAGACACGAGATGGGGTACATTATACCCGTTAAACATTTATATTAACCAGAAGTACGTTGCCTTCCATATGTTTGGTTCAGTTCACGCCATTGCAAGATTATTTTATCTGTGACGGAAATAAGATTTGATAATGCCGACTGCAAATTGCTTTATAAAAAAAAAAACACAGAGCTCCTTTTTTCTGAAGATACCCCGCATGTGCTATACAATTGTATATTAGTAATGAATGTTTATGAGTGCAATAGACAGAATACTTCATGAGGTCAAAGATGAAATGATCAATTCAACGAGGTGTAGCCGAGTTGAATGGATCATTATTTCATCTTTCACCGAATGAAGTATTCTGTCCATTGCACTCATAAACATTCATTATTTGTTTTATATGACACCTAACTATTGATTTTTTTAATATAAAAGTGATGAATTTCGATACAAAACATGCTCATGCAGTGCGAGTTTGGTTTGTTGATTGTTGCGTCATTATACCGTTCGCACTGCTATGCTGGCGCCTGCAGCTGCAGTCTTGGTGCGCGCGTGCAATGGACAAAATCGTATGGATCCAAAATTGCACGGTTGATGACGTCATTGCAAACTGGACTGAATGAACGAAATCAAAGAGCCAATCAAATCACAAGGATCTACCTAGGTGTCACATAATCAATAATACAAACATGACACTACCTTCTACACGAATAAAAAAAATCCTCCATTATATTATGTGTATCGCTCCATCCATTGACTTGGAGTCATAACATTGCCAATTTGGAGGATATTAGGTTTTAAATAACATTCCGAATTTAATTGCTTTATTGTTCTCTGCCACACGGGTCAGGTCCATCGCATGTTTTCACATTTCCCTAATCATTTCGGGGAATCGGCTACTGTTAATTATTGTTAATTACTTTTTCAATGTATTTACCTTGTTATGTTGAAGCGTTATTTTCATCCTGTTCTCAGCATTTATTTCTTCTGCCAGAGGATCCAGTTCGTCATCGGTAAAACAATCGATGATACTAGAATGAAACGTTGGCACTCTATTACATTGGTAAAGCTTGAAACTAATCATAGGCCAGGTTTCCCCGTTAAGTACTTGTTGGATTGAGCGAATCGTTGCTGACCCAAATCTAATTTTGTCTTAATGTTAATGTGTTCTCATTTTTTGTTATATATATATATAAAGACATTGATGCCGTTCTGGATAGGTCTAAAAGCATCGAGAATTTATCAATTATTGATATCTCTTGATAGTTAGGATATCATAGGTACTTAGGCTATGCAAAAAGTAAAGTTTGAAAATATTTTTTTGCACTTATTGGTCAAAATTACATAATGGGACACAATGCTATTTCGCTTATCATCTCAGGTGTTTGATTTTTCAATTACTTCTATCAAACCCTCTTATATGCTTCTCCCACTATACTTTTCCCCCTTAACCCCAGGAAACTGGTAGGGTTAAGGGGAGGGGAGGGGGCTTAGCCCCATCAATTTCCTGGGGTAAAGCTTAGAGCACTTCATTTTCACACTACGTTTTAGCAAAGTGGGCTAGCACGGTAAATAGTACGGTACTATCTGGCCCTGCAAATAAGCAGGGTTTGCCGGCTTATTGTGGTGCTAGCACACCAATTGCGGTGCTAGGGATTGCAATGTGAAACGAAAATGGGCTAAGGAAATATAGGCTAAGCAAAAGCCAATCAAAGAATCAAAATTGCACGTTTATCATCAATATTCATGAGCTGTAGGATCGCCGGGGTTAAGGCGTTAACCCCGTCTAAGCAGATAGTATAGGGTTAAGAAAGAGAGTGTGAATCCGAAGGAAAAATAATATGGGGTTAAGGATAGTATGGGTCTAAGAAAATGCAATGTGCAAAGCACAATATAGTACTCATAACACTCAGGGCAACTGGCGAAAGATGTGCACTCCAGGTACAAGGTTTCCAATTGAGCTCCCATCGTTTTGAAGAACTAACCCTTCGGGTCTGTTTCATATAAGATCAATTTTGGCAATTTTTACCAGAGGTTTCTCAATATGGAATTTTCACTGGTAAAAAAAATGTTTCTGGAGGTTTTGTTCATTTGCAAGAAACTTTATAGCAAAAGATTAATGCAACAGGCCCCTTTCCAGTTTGTGCAAGCTGAAGCGCAGTTCGCCAGGAGCTCTATTATTCAAGAAGTGACGAAATACATACTTTTCATCGCCGCTTTTTTTTTGCAAGATAAGGTCCAGGAAATTGATATGCATACAATTGAGAAAACGCCTTACCTTACTGTTTTCAAATGCTGGTGTTTTCTTAGATTTCGAAGAATAGATTCAGTGCGTTTGTTGCCCATCATCAGCTTTATGAAGGCTAGAGAGGTAAGTTGAGAGAATGTATCTGAGAAAAGTCTCCCAAGTAAATCAGGCTCTCCAATCAGTGGAATCAGATTGCTGTCTAAGGACCCTAGACCTCTTGTGTCTTCCTCTCCACGCTCAATTGATAACTCTTTCAGGTTGGCATGTGCCAACGTTTGAACTATCACCGGTGAGGTAGTTTGAAGAGTTGATACACTCATTTTTTTCAGCATAGGGAATGCCAATTCAATTCTTATGCCAAAGTTGTGTAATTTTCCAATCAGCCTATGATCTGTACATAGCAGTTGAACATTGCTGGTCGTTGTCCCGTCCTTGAGAAGGCAAGTCAAAAGAAAAAGACAGAAAAAGTTTGCAAATAAAATGAATCAAATTTATAAATTGTTAAAATCATCAACTGCACCATTTCCATTATGAATGTTAGTGATTAATCATAAGAATGCGACTATACGCATCAACAAGATATTACAAGATCGATTAAAATAACATGTAATCTAAATGACTTTCCTAATTCCTTAGTTGGGAAATTGTGTAAGTTTATTTCGCTGCTTCTTTGAAAGTAAAACATTTTCATGGTTACGTCTGCCAAAACCCGGTTTTGCGAATGAAACACCTTTGAAATATGGTCTAAGATGAATTTATAGAAATTATCGTGGAGATTTGTTTCCAGAAGCTTCAATGTTGTCAATGAGCTGGACGATAAAACTGCGTTGGCTATAACAAGAGATGTCGACGAGCCAAGCTTTGTTTTTCTTACGTCCAGTGTTTTCTGGCAGTTAACAAAAAACATAAATTATAATATTTGAATGAGTTGTGTGACGGTTGGATGGTAATGTCGTTAGGAAATAGAAATACCACTCTTAAACGATAATAATTATTAGAAACAATAACGTTTGCAATAGGAATGATCATTATAACTGTCACAGAAACGATAATGGCTATATTAAAAATATACAAAACTTTTGTTTTATCATTATCATTTTGATTCTGTTTTGTTTTTATTACTGTCCTTACTATTATCATCCCAATTGATATTTTCATAATCACCAATCATATTCATTGGCATAATCTTTCATGATATCATATTGTTTATTTCTTACTATTTAATGTGTATAATTATTGTTATTATTATTAGTAGTAGTAGTAGTACCATTATTTTCGAATATAAGAAAAGGTACTTGGTTTTATACTGGATGCAGTAATCAACTCTGATACCAGTATATTATGCACACGAACTATCAAAATATGGAAGTACAGAATATTTTTTTTTGTACATTTGACCAATATTATGAAGTAAATGAGAATGTGATTATATTTGACAAACCACTCCATGATGTTCGTTGATGAACAGGTATCCAGACACCGTATGCGCAGACAGCGCCTTGTTGATCGTCAAAGCTCTGTCTTCTGCATCTAGCCATTGTCCTACCCTCTTTGCAGCATCTTCGTGATATGCTTCGAAAGTGACGTCAACAAGGAAAGCAATATCTGTTTTCTTCCTCTTCGATTTTTTATTTCCAGAATACAAATGATGCAATCTATCTACAATGTCTAATCCTGCTTCCTTTAGCTGAGCAGCAGTGAAATAAAGGAGAAAACGGAACTCCTGGGGATTTTCTTCCAGCAATCTTTCCGTCAACCCGTTGTATTTTTGGAGATCAGATTCGTAAACAGAAGCAAGATAGAGAGCTGCCACGTATTCCTGGAACAGTTTATGAGGAAAGAAAACGCTTGCTGTTACGGCCTGGGAATCACGAATGGATCTTTTATGTCTAGGTACATGTTCTTGCTCTTTGCTAAGTATCCCTATTCTGCAACTTGTTGTCATGGCGTCCTTACAAGAGCTGAAGTCATCAACTTTGAAAACCAACTTCTTTTCAAGGAGCCCCTGAAATGCGACAGAACCGATCTGCTGGAGGCATTTTTCAGCAGCTTTCAATTCATTTTTCAATTGTTCTTCATTCAGAGTGTTGCTAGACTTCAATTTTGATAGATAATGGTCTCGTAAGAAAATTATCATTTGTTCAAATAATTGTGAGAATGTTTTCAGTTTGCGTATTATTTCTCGTTTCTCAACGCCGATGTCTTTCCACAAGACGCAAAGCATGGCTACATAGATTGGGAACGGGGCCATGTTCTCCTTGATGACGTCATTTCCTTGTATGAACTGCTGTAGATCTAATCCAGACTGTCTATCCTTTGCAAAGAATTTTCCGATGTATTTCGATACATTTTTAGTACTAAATCCCTCTACAGCAATAAAGCAATAACAACGACTCAGCTCCTGGTTGCATTTGATCTGATCTGCCCTCCATGGCCTCGTTGTTACCAGGACTGTGCACTGCTCAAGCATTTTCAAGCGTAGAATCTGAGAAATACCTGAAGTGTCATCGGTCGAGAGGTCCCCATTATACTCATCAAATCCATCAAGTATAATCAGAATCTCCGAAGGATGAGAATTCATGTAATTCGCGATCTGTTCGGGGCTTACGTTATTATTGTTGTGAAGATAATTTTTCATGATATCACCAATTGATTCACCCTTGATAACGTTGCGCAGTGGTACAACAAGTACCCAACTGAAGTGATTATACGCTTCCGATCCATTGGTCCAGTCCCAAGCAATCTTTGAACATAGCGTTGTTTTACCAACCCCACCTTCACCTTCAACTAGGAGACGTTTAGGAGGTACTCCATTAATCTTTGTAGTTAGAAGATCCTTGTATTCAAGTGATCCTTTCTTCTTCGTTATCCCCATTTCATTTCTCAGAAGAGTTAAGTTAGTGTAAATTTCTTCGAATTCATAGATTAGATCGAAAGCAAGCGGATCAGGCTTTATTTTACACATTCGTTCTCTATAGAATAACTTGAGTTCTTCAGCGCACCGAGAAACCTGCTCCTCGGTCATGGCCTGTTCGGTGGTCCCCTTGTTCGGCACTGAACGGACAATAAGGAAAACAGAAAAAATCCAAATATTTGTTTAATGGTCATACCGGGAGGGGGGGGGGGCACTTCCATTGACCAATGGATACCATGAGCGGCCATTGGTTCTCGAAAAGCACTCTAAACACGTATTTTCCATATTCTAAAAATGCACCTCTAAACAAGTATTGGCGTGTGAAACCCTACCCTTAACAAGTATTGGAAACAAAACGATACTCTTGGTAAGTATTCCGTAAAATGAACCCCTAAACAAGTACAGCGATATTTTATTGTTATGTCACGGGCCCGTCGATCGGTCGTCTGTTTTACCTTTACACATTATTAATTTTGCTTTAATATACGGCCCACTTTCTACACCTCGCGAAAATAAGACTCTAAACACTTAGTGTTGGGGGCAAAAAGGACATCCTTTTTAAAACATTTTAATTTTGTTTTATCATCCCCGCAAATTTGACCCTAAACGCGTAGCTTTCCTAGCGAAATATAAACAACAAAAAAAGTAAGCTCCCCCCCCTAAATCAAATTGCTGTAACTTTTGAACGGAATTATTTTGAGATAAGATATTTCATAGGTGGTTTTCTACACTCATTAAGCAACTCCCTTGTGAAAAATGAGATTGATCGGTTGAGTCATGCATGAGTAATTAAAGATTGAATTAAAAATGACCATTTTTGAAAGTCACCAGAGTTTTTCAGATTGTGCAAATACAAAGTTGGGCAAAAGTTGTTTTTAGGTGAATTTTATGGTGTTAATGCTGTTTTACTATCCATCATTTAGCTGTTGCACACACAATTTTGATATCGTATGTTCATGGTTGAGTGAGCACAATATTGGAGGGGCCGCATAAGCAGGGGGGGTTTGGGGGCCCCCACTTTTTTTCAAAAGCATGTACAAAAATGTAAAACTGACCATACGATTGTGATGTTTTGCATGGTCAGCCGCCACCCCCACACTTTTGGCTCAGCACCTCCCCGACACATAAAAACCGTTCCGTGGCCCCTGTATTGTGACACATCTTCATAGGGGTTTTTGGTAGTATCCTCTACTACTTGTTAGGTCTTATTAAAATTTGAAAATGTTGGTGGCTACCCTGATTATAGGCCCCTCCCCCATTTGTTTATTCTGGATCCACTGCTAAGTTTTCGATCGTGCTCGCTCAACCATGAAAAATGTTTAAAATTCGGAAAGTGTGTGGTGATAGAAATGATGGATGATAAAAACAACAGCAATTAGATTCACATTTGAAACCGAATTGCCCCCAATATTCAAATTATTACCCTTTAAAATCAGTCTGTGACATTGAAAATACCCATTATCTCACTTTGATGCATGCCCACTCATCCATAAATAAACAAATCGATTTCATTTTTTCTACAGAATTCTGCCCATAGGTTGATAAACATTACTGCCAAATGACATTGCTAACGACAGCCTTGAAAAAAAGTTCCACCATATTTAATAAAGGGTTACTCTTAAGGGTTATTCTTAAACATATTCACCCATAATGAACACAAGTCTATGAGAGAGGAAGTCCAAATTTTAGCAAATAGGAAATAAGGGTTTCTTTCATGGAACGTTTTTGTTACTTCTGCCAACAGTTATTTCATGAAATTTCGCACATGACTTCAGGGTAACACTTTCAAAAAGGCGCGATCACCAAAATAACAATTCGATACGGCACAGAGTGGGGCCAATGCCTTGAACTTTCTTTTCATTTGCATATTTTTTCGAATATTGTGTGCTCACCGATGCATTAAACATCGAGATTTTTATAAAAATAAAATCAAATGAACCATGCAAGCAGGTTTGTGACAGATATCCATAGTTACAAATTGCATTTTTTCCAATAACGTAAAGAAGAGCTAATCACATTCCACATGTTCATTCAAGCGTGAATGTTTAAACGCCTTTGAATCATTGAAGCATGTTAATTGCTCATGAACATAACGAAAAAATGATAAAAGATCAGTTTCAGTTACCAAAATGACACAATACTTGCCTTTGATATTTGAAAATCGTATGTTTTGTTTTCAATAAATGTTTATTGAATCATGAAACGATGAATACTGTTGAAGATACTCTTCCCAAAAATAATTGTCATCTTATTCGATTATTTTTATTGATAACAATATGTAAACAAATCAAATTATAGTAAATTAGGACTTGTGTTTATTCAACAGTGAAATTCAGCCCAAAAAGTTGTATCGTCTTGTAGAAAGTACTTTTTACAAGCCTTCTGACTATTTTTCATGATGAGAATGTGGAATCAGTTCCTTTAAAATGGAATCAAAGTCATGATATTTGGCTTGTGACTTTTGAAAAGTGACATTTTTGCCTTGCGATGGTGCTCACTGAAGCAAATACGTCCATAACATTTACTCAGAGGGTAGCTTATAAAATTACCTACACGCTCATGTAAAAAAATATATCAAAAACTCGCATTGGTTCGGAAATTATTGATGTTTGTTCAAGGGGGACTTACTTTTTTGTTGTGTATAGATACCCTTTTTTCATTATTTTTGTGTTTTAGACACCTTTATCACGTTACGTACGTAACGTGCCCTGTCTTGAAAAAGACATCCTTTTTACGTGTTTGTTTGGTCGCGCATGGTATCCACTCGTCAATGTAAGTGCCCCCCCCCCCCGGTTGGTCATAAGGGCATCTCACAATAATGTCCATGCATTCAACCAGTTTGCATTAAGGAATAATTGTCAAATGATAATTTCCGCCTTTTAATATGAAACCCGTCTGCATAGTAAATGTGTCAGAAATATTCTTAATGATTCATTTAGAACTCACAGTGCAGAATCTTATCTTTATACAAGAAAATGGGTACATAAAGATTACATGATGTTTGAACTGTGCGTGGTCTCTCATTGACTGTGTCTTATTAATACATAGTCTTAAAATATACGTTATCAGATATCTATTAATTGTTTTGCTACGTGGTACATAATTATTACGCTATAAATGCAATGAGTAGTTCATTACCATGTTATCATTCAAGTGGGTCTACTTTTCTAGACTACATTACAAATATGTGTTTACTTAAGAAATTCGACGGAAACAAAACATTATGAGTGGTCGAGGACTCGACATGGCGGTTAAAGTTGATAGGTGCATATTCTTTTTTAATATTTAATTCACATTTTTCGCTTGCTTATGTATTTTGTTGCGTTATTGTAATGTTAATCAATGCGCTCGAATTTTTTTTTTTCAATCGCTAGAATGTCTGTTTTGCCATATGTACTGAAAAATTGTACATTTTCTTTTTCAAACTTAAAGGTAATATGAAAAAGCATAACTTCATGTGAATAACTGAAATATAATTCACAAAGCCAATGCTAAAGGTATTGTTCTTTTGCAAAGCATATAATGTTAACATTAGAGAGAAAATAAGTTATTACTATTGTATAGACAATAGGTCGGCCGTCAGATGGTAAAACGTTCTATCTCGAAAATCGCTGTTCTGTGAAAAAGTGCATTGCGCCCATCCCGCTCCCCCACTCACCGAGGCCCATCGTGACGATATTGTTTTACACTGAGCTGTGATTTACATGGAATGGCTTAGGCTTGATTTTCATTTTGTTAATCATTGGGAGGTTGGGAAAAGTGTAGACAAACGAGTATTAAACGAAAAGTGAAATGTAAACCAACTTTTAATGATAAAAAACTTAGTGAAAAAATGTTGAAGATGTCTGATATAAACCTTTCTTCAGATTCAGTTATGTCCTCAGATCCAGTTGGCACAAAAAGGGTAAAGGTTGTGCTTAGTGTTTAAATTTCAGTTTGGGTGGCAAAATTGTTAGAAAATGCTTGAATGTATTTGTTTTATTTCAATTAACTTACAAGGGCAAGGAAAATGTATGAGAAATGTTTCGCAGGGTAAGATTGATTTCGCCCTCTCTCCTTGTCACAGCGTGAAAACGAGTATTTCTGCGCAAACAGATTTCTGCGAGCTTTACAAAAATGGAAAGTGCTCACTCAAGTGTAACATTCTGTCGACACTTTTACTTCAATTGGATAGATGAGACCCAAACCCAAGAATATAAGTGAAAAAATTACCAACATGTTCTATATTTTTTAATTCCAATGTCTTTTTCAAAGTGTAAACTTTTTTTTTTGATACGCACTGTACATCATAAGATGGTAAAATGGTAAAATCTTCTAAATAGACCAGGAACCCTAGTCGACTTGTAGAAATTTATATGTCGACATGGCGAGATACGTTATCTTGCCAAGTCGAGTAATTAAACATTTCATGTCGACATGGCCAAATATGAAGTGTCCAAGCATGGGTGTCGATCACGGGGGGGGGGGGATGGGGGATGTATCCCCCAATATTTCAAGTGGAGGATGGCCTGTATTATCATCGCCCAATAATTTAGGTAGACAAATATAATAATGATGATGAAAAAATTAAAAGTTTGATCACGATGATTATAGTATGTCATCAATCAGTTTATTTCCCTCCCAATTTGTGTATATTGTTATGAAATAAAAACATTCTTTTCAAGGACTTCTAAACAGATTGGTGGAGGTTCAAGATGAAAAAAAATGAAATGTTTATGTATATGATATTGACACATGGCATAAAAGGACCCCGACGAATAACAACTTTTGTTGATAGGGTGTTCCATCCCACCAGTGGTGAAGAAATCAATTTTAATAAATCATTAATTAAAAGGGTGGAAAATAAACGGGACTAAAAGGGTTGCGAGTTAAACGGGGAAACCCACATGGACGTAAATCCCAGAGGGGTAGATCTTGAAAAAGTAAAAATAACTTTTCTCAGATTTACCCCTCCCCAGATGTAAAAGGAGCTTTCCTGCTTTTCGACGAGTGAAGTCATGGCTTCGGAGCTCCATGACTCAAACACGCCTCAACTGCGTTGCAATGTGCCACACCCACTGTGCAATTTCATCCTTTTGTTATTTATTCCAAGAAAAAAAACCTTTGCGTTTCCATAGAGTATAGACTAATCACTTCATTCATTTGACTGGTTATACACACTTTACCGATGTATGTCATGGTAGTATTGTTATGAAGTTCGGCATTCAGTAAACCTTTGAACAAGAAAATGTACCAACAAGGAAGATGTGCACAAAACGAAAGTCACCCCTTCTTGCATATCAAAATACCTTAAATTGAACGATAAGTTTTGGTCAATAATACTTTGCAGGAGAGCATTGATTTCTTTATTACCTATCTATGGGGAAATGAGATGCCTATAGTCATGAAAGAGTGAGCCCATATCAAATGTAAAAATTTCACTTTTAAAAAGTCTTAATGGTCGTTTGGTGATCAGTAGCTCATATGCATGGTGCTTTTGTAGTATGCGGTTGGATGTAATTGATATTGATCATTTTATCATGTGACCCTATCAGATACCTCTCATGAAAATATTGAGGTTCAGTGAGCTCAATATAATATGATCATACTTTTACAATTTTTGATAGGTGAAATCAATTACTGGTTTCACAAAGAATAATCATTTATTTCGATCTAAAGCGTATCTTCGGATATGAACATCGGATTTTCTCTTTCCATGTTATTCTTGTTATTGTTAAGGACTTGAATAACTAAACTCGATAGATTTTTTCTTATTTTGGCAAAAAGAAATCTCTTTTGAGTTTGAAAAGAGATGAAAATTTTGCATTGTATATGATCAAACTCATGCGGTACGTAAATTTCATTTTAACACATGTATCAGCTGATATTACAAACTGATGGTTCAAGAAAATGGAGAAATATCATAACATGAAGTTGAGTTTTGATTGTTTTTATGTTAGTTTTTGTTTCCTGCACTTATAAAGCATTTAAAACATATTAAAATCCAAAATCGTCAAAGGAATGACGGTAAGCCCGGTGGCGCTCTAGAAGGCACACGGTTTGTAATTTGTGTTAGTCTTAATTTGTCCGAATCTGCATTTTATCATCATGCATTAAGAAGAAAAAAGATATTGCCAGTCGGGTTAGATCTAAAAAAAAATACAAGTACAGTACGCTGCAACAATGAAGGAATTTCCAAGAACAACATGCACATCAACCACTCCCAAATGTCCCAACTTGTGATTTTAGTGGGGGCAATGTTGAAAGATCCCCATCCACAAGAACATTTGTGTCAATCATCCCCCCAATCAGGAATACCGATCGACACTCATGAGTCCAAGGCCTGGCGAGTGTCCAAATAATTTAATGCGCGTGTCCGTGTACCTTCATTACGTAGCTGCAGCGTTGCTGCTCGACGTCCACGCTCGCGTCGGAGAGAATTTAGATCAACCGCGCTGTGACGTGGCGGTAAACTGGTCTAACTCGAAGATAAACTATTTTACCATCTGACAGCTATGATTAAAAAGCCTCACTTAAGAAGGTTGAAAGGTTAATGAAGAAAAATAGCTCGTTTTATCTCCAAACGATATTACCGACAACGGCGTAACTGAGATAAACTGGTCAAACTCGAAGATAAACCATTTTACCATCTCACAGCTATGATCAAAAAGCCTAAAAGAAGGTTAAAAGGGTAATGTAAAAGATAGCTCGTTTTATCTCTAACCGATATTACTGACACTGAAGAACACAGACATGATACATTTTTGTCGAAAAAATAAATCGTACTCACCATTCTCTTCAGTTTCAGATTTAAGATATTCTCCTGAAAGAAATGGAAATTTTTTGAAATGTTTTTCAACACGATTGTTTTATTTATCCACATATTTACATACTCCATCCAATGTACAACATTAATGTGACAAAGTCAGTGTCGATCAAACCAAAAATGTTAATAAAATACATACATTTGGCTTGCTATAAAAGGCCGTGTATAAGTTCAGGTTATTTTTTATGAGCAGTTGCAAGGGCTAAAATGAAAAGAACGGCTATTTAGTGGAGTGTAAGCTTGCAATTTACCAAAATATGTCGTAAAATGAAGGACAGCGGATAAAGCATGTTAATCTTATCCCAACATTTACAAGGCCATTGCATTGAGCATGGCTTTAGCTTGTTTAGGAAGACAGTATTGGAATACCCGACCATATACGCATATACAGTAAACCACTGTCGTCGGTATGCCTTATTGTATTTTCGAAAGAAACAATGGAAAAAATTGTTAAATCTGGTAAAAATTTACTTGAAAGTTAAGTGCAACTTGGGTCAGTGTATTACATACGTTGAAAAATATAGGATTACTAAGTAGTGATATATAAAAGTAAGAAAATTTTAAAAGAAGTTACAAGATCATTCAATGAAGAAAAATCCTATAATGACCCAAATCCAACATGACTCTAATCGGATTTTTTTTTATTCTTTTGGACTCATCTGTGTTGTGCATGTAGCATTCTTTAATTGAGTTAAATCAAGATATATGATAGTTATAAATACTTTAGACAGGGTCAAACACGTTGGAAGTTCTAACTGATAAATAGCGAACGATGAAGACAGTTTTAGTCTGATAAAATAGCTAAAATACAACAATGTAGTCACCTTCCAGTAGCCTTTTCTGAAGCGAACCCATGTTGGTATCTTTCAAAATTCCTCCGAGTACTGCCCTGCAGTCTGTGCCATCTCTCTGCCTGATTTTCCATCGGCAGAACAGTTCGATCAAAGCTCCTGGGATGTCTAGGAGACGTTTTGTCAGAACATTCTGGCCCTCTGTGTAGCTGAAGCCAAGACCGATGCACAACTCGTCGTATACGTTACCAGGAACCTCTTTCGCAAGTAATACAAGTTCCTTTTCTTGAAGAGTACTATCAATCGAGCAGCATTGGGGGAGGGGCAATGGACTCATGTTAAGATTTAAAGATCATTTATTAAAATGTATATATTTCAGCAGCATAGATGAGATTTTAACCTCTAAATGAGGGAGTGGGGGGGCTAGGGAAAAAGGACAAATGACATACAATAAAACAACATACAGCGGTCGGGTAAAAATTTTAAAAGGGACATATTGCACTAGTTTTTTTAAGGTGCCGTTATTTAATATTTCTTTTTCAAGTTCATTATTTAATGAAGTCAAACCAGTATGAAATTGAGACATCATGATCCAACATGGCAAAGAGTATGATTGTAGCTTATACACAATACACATGATGTCGATGTGATGCAAGAAGTACAGATTCATATAATTCTATCTTTTGAGGGTATGCTTATGTAAATACTTTGATAAAATTACCACATACACAATTGTCTTAAGTAAGTTCTTTTTAATCTATAATTCCAACTGTATTTACCCTTCATGAGGGCCTGGGTTGAGCTCCACATCCCCCGCAGTAACAAGCATTAACTCCTGTAGATTAGGTTGCCGAGGTAACTGTTCATCAACCGCTTCATTCGTGCCAGAGCCGTATTTTGATGGAGAGGCTGTGGAGGTGTGACACTCT
Source organism: Lytechinus variegatus (assembly GCF_018143015.1). NCBI lineage: Eukaryota > Metazoa > Echinodermata > Echinoidea > Temnopleuroida > Toxopneustidae > Lytechinus > Lytechinus variegatus. Next base: position 2,621,509 of record NC_054748.1, on the reverse strand, counting down.
CCAAAACTTCGCTCCCGTCGGGAAAAGGGAAGGAATGTGGAGAGAAAAAGTGAAAGTAAAAACAGAAAGACGACAAGGAAGGGAAGAGAAACAGAAACGGGAATACCAAATCCGGGAGAAAGGGGCAACAATAACGAAGAAAACAATAGGAAAATAACAGGAAAGCAAAAATAAAAGGAAGGAGACAGAAAGGAAGACAGAAAGGGGCGGGATAGGCAAACTCCCGAGGTTGGATGTGTCGGTGTACTTAATGAAGCGGAGTCTGTCTGAGATGTTACCTGTTGAGAAAAAAGCATGTCATGTTACCGGCGGGCGCAGAGCTGTCGAAGAACGCCATATGGCTAAGCTTTCATGTCATGCTGGGAAAGGGGAGGGGGGATAGGACAGGCATAAAATGAAGAGTAAGAAAACAGGAAGAAGAAATGTTAATGGGATAAGAGCCGGAGGGGAATAGTAAAACAGATAATGATCTCTGAGGTTATAATATTTGTTTTTTTCGCTTCCATTGCCTATTTAGTGCTAAGAAGATGTATGTATTCCATTGTTCTAAAAGTGACATCTCAGACATTTCATGCTCTTTTAGTTTACCTTCCCCATGGAAATGATTTTGTTAAGAAATGATCACAAATGTTACCAACCGTTTGACCAGATGGTTCATGATGTAACGTATCACTCCCTACACAACACGGCTGTGGTGAATCTTGACCCGTTTTAGTGCTTGGTTCGGCATCGCCTTGTTGATTTACCAACGAAGAATCACATGAATCCACTTCATCTTGTCTGGGCTTGTTATCTTGCGACCCTCCGTTAGAATCATCCTTCTTCGCTTTGAGTCGTTTCCAAAGAACCCTTAACCTCTGAATACGCTCTTTAAGCAATTCTTCTCTCATCTCTCTGACCACCCATTCTTTTATCCTATGGATAAAAGTTCCGATTCGGACTCTCCACTCACTTAAAGCCACGGGCATGTTGACGGAATCAGGCGACACTTTCAGGATAACAAGCTTTGATCTGGAAAGATAATGATACATTGCTTAAAAGACAAGTCCACTCCAACAAAAAGTCGAATAAAAAGAGACAAATCCAACATGCACAACACTGAAAATTTCATCAAAATCGGATGTAAGATAAGAAAGTTACGACATTTTAAAGTTTTACTTATTTAAAAAAAATATTTGTATTCACATCCTAGTCAGTGTGCAAATGAGGGAACTGATTGCATCACTCACTCACTATTTCTTTTGTATTTCATTATATGAATTATGGAATATTGGGTTTTTGGTGAAATAAGTTTTATTTCGCCCTGAACATGTGGATCTATAACATTGTATAAAATTTTATGCTTCATTCAAATTGGCCTTTATTGTCAAATCTGGAAATATCTTATAATTGAGCGTTGTGGCCCAGTGGATTAGTCTTCGGACTTTGAAACAGAGGGTCGTGGGTTCGAATCCCAGCCATGGCGTAGTTTCCTTCAGCAAGAAACTGATCCACGATGTGCTGCACTCG